>NC_133647.1:171124789-171424789 GCF_009905375.1 Apium graveolens | reverse complement strand
CATGATCCTAACGGATCAGGATATGAATCATGTTCTGAAAAATCCGGCTATGATCATATCTGAATCCGAACCTGGCAAAATGTAATAGATCGGGATATGGATCATGTCTGATCCGATCCATATCTGATCTATTAATAGCCCTACATGAAAGTAGGAATGGGCATCTGGTAAATTCGGGGTCGAGGAATGATATACCTACCCCCGATTCTCGAACCCTAACTCGTTTCCCAAACCCATCCCAATCCCTCAATGAATATTTTGCTCCCCGAACAGGGATCCCTGGGGTAATCGGGAATATTTTTTTATTTAGTGAATTTATATGTATTTTTAATAAAAATAATTTAATAAAGAGAATTTACCAAAAATACTAACTATTCTAAGTTTTTTTGCGATTTTACTATCTTTTGATTTTTTTTTGTAAAAATACGAAATCAACCAAAATCAACCAGATATGCAACTAGTTGAATAAAGTTTTTTTGGTTGATCTGAGGTTGCATGTAGTTGCAGAAACTCGTCAAAAGTTGCACGCAGTTGATTCTAGTTGTCAAAAAACCGTATTTTTGTAATTTTTTTTGAAAAATAGTATTTTTGCAAATTAAAAAGTATTTTTGCAATTTTTTAAAATAACTGACAATATTTTTGCAAAAGTATTTTTAGACTTGGGTATTTTTCAAAAAACCCCTTTAATAAATCATGACAAATGGATATGTTTTAAATTTAATATTATATTTCATATAGCAATTTGAATTAAATATATTCACAATAAAAGATATTATAAATCATATTCTACTATAAAAATTAAAATGATAAAAAATTTAAGATTTAAAATTATATATACATTATATTTATTATATTTATTCATAATATTTTAATTAATACACATATAAATTATTTGTTATCTATATTAAATATAATATCAAGGATCGGGGTCGAGGAGGGAGAAAGGGTAAGGCTGTCAAACAGATAATTCGGATACGGATCTGCCTATATCCGGATCTAAATCCGAAAATCTGTATCTGTATCTATATCCGATCCGAAAATATTTAATAAATAATATCTGAACCCGGGTCTGACGGATACTATCTGAATACAGATAATATCCGGATGCGAATCCGATTTTCAATCAAATTTTTTATTTTACTTTAAAAATTAAAAAAAAATGAAAAAATATGATAAAAAATAAAAAATAATTTTTAAAATTAAAATAAGAGAAAGTGATTTAAATCATATTTTAATTTTTCAAAAAATTAATTATATTTATCTTTTCAATATAATCGTTATCTTTAAATTGTTGAACTCAAATGATTTATTTTATATGTCTATAAAATTTGTATAAACATAATATATATATATATATATCTATGTGTGTATGCATAAAAACAATATAAATTTAATATATAATATATTTTTAAATTATTTAAATATAAAATATATTTATTCAGATTCAGATATTATTAGATACAGATATAAATACAAATATGCTTATATTTGTATCTATATCCGCAATCGTCGGATCCGAATACGGATAATATAAGCTTTGTTTTGGATACGGATAATATCCTTTTTATTTCGGATACCAATACGAATTATTCGAACGAATATCGAATTTTTCAAATTTCTTTGACATCCCTAGGAACGGGGCAGGAATACCCTAATCCCTGATACCGTCCCAATCTCTTAAGTCTTTTATAAATTTTCCCATTCTCTGCCTCGAATCTGAAAATTTTCATGCTTTCAAGGCTTGTTCGGGGCATGGTTCGGACCGGGTAGGGACGAATTGGGTGGAATGCTCATCCCTACATGAAAGAGGTTGAGAGAAATGGAAGGTAAGAGAAAATAAAAGTGTGGGGCTTGATTATATCTTATTAGGCCTCAAATTTATGTCAAATTGGGTTTAAGAAATATAGTTATATTAATATTTTGGATTTTGGGGGAAAAAAAGAATTGGTTCTGGTCAATATAAAATTGAACCGGTTTTTTCATATATACTATAATTACAATTTAAGCCGACCGGAAAATCAAAAGGCTCGATCCTCATTCATATTTTTCCAAGTCAAACGTCGGGCTTGGGCTTGACACCACGCCAAGAAGAATGTACAGTAATAGTAGTAGAGAGACCAGAATAAGTCCCCATATGTGGACTTCTAGTTCTAGGTAGACATGTTAAGCCACTATTTAGACTTCAGTTCAGAGTAGTTTGCATTGTCTGTAGGCTCGTTTAATCCAAAACACCTTTAGTTTTCTGGGCCTGTACTTGTTGCAGCTGGGCTTTCTAATTTCCAAGTTAAAGTTCAATGTGCAGACAAGACAGACTACTTTCCCATCTGATTTAAGCATTCCTTGATACTTTCACAGACTACGCGGACATATGTTGATTGCTCACTTGTCAAACACTAGAATTTGACTTATGTTGCAAGTTTTGCCAGTGATAAAGCCCATTTCTAAATATTGATAATTGAATTAAATTATTAAGCAAAATTCTGAGTTTGAAATTATCCATTAACCAATTATTGCTTATAGTGATCCGATTTCAAACAATTTAAAATAAGTAATTTAAAAACTTAAAATGAATAATTGACTTATAAGTTTTAATTAAATAAATATATATAAATATAAAATATATAAATATTTAGATAATTTTATTCAAAAGACAGAATTTATTTATTTAAATAATTTATAATAAATAATGTTTAAATACAATTAACTTAATTTGTGGATTTAAAATTAAAAAAATATTTAAAAACATATATTTTAAAATTAAAATTAATAAAAAAGTAAAAAAAATAAAATAAATTGAAAAAAAATACATAATTAATGACATTCAACTTATCAGCTTATAAGTTGTAAATTCAACTTATAAATTGGGTCACAATACTCTGTCAATAAGTAATTAATGGCTTATAAGTGAATAATATACTTTTTAAGTAATTGACAAACAGTCCCTATAAGTAGATTATTAAGCAAAACCTTGAGTTCCAAATTATTCATTCACAAATTATTTTTATAATCATGATCTGTGATCAAGTTTCCCAATACTCAAGTGTTGAATGTGGAGTGTATTTTGTTATCCAAGTCATTTCTTGCAATATTAACCGATAGAGATTATATATAGTCACCGATAGACGCAAGCTGCCGGAGAAATCAAAACAGACTGCCTGGAAAGTGACCTCTTTCAAAAAAAGGGTTAATATTTACATACATCTCAACAATACATATATTTTCTAACACAAAATTTAAATAAATAAAAGAAATGTAAGAAGTTCGGTAAGCAGATTTGTTAACTGAAAATATAACAACCGGCCAGTAAACTTCTATGGGTTTAATATAGCTATAGCCACTGTGGCAAATTCAAGATCAGGGCACCATTTTAATTCCCTTCTCTTGGTACAATATAGCTTGCTCTTTTTTCCATAAATTCACAACTTGAATGAAATATTTTTAGATATAGATACAATACACATACAGAAGGGATGAAAGGAGATCGGCGCTGAATATGTTCAGAGTCTTTTCGTGAAAACCCTAGTCCATGCGGGTGATATATTTATAGCCTAAATGAGAGCCCGTCATTTGTGCAATTGATTTATTATTGGGCCTGGCCTTAAATTTGTTTCTTCTTCATATGTCCAAGCGGGTAAGTGTTTCAAAATTTTCCGTCTGGCACAAGGGCCAAGGCCCACAAAGTTATTAAATGAAAATCTTCAGAGTACCACATTTTGGATTCTGTTAATTATATTTAGTATAAAAAAAATCCCGGATTTTAAATTATTTAAAATACCCAATCTTTTAGTTAGGTCTTTCAAATAAATAGCTCCAATTAAATTTATTATTGGGATCTGATAACTCCGGTGAGCGGGCGGCTCCGTCCGACGGCGTTCCTGGATCTTCTGTGCGGGGGTGAGGTGTAGCTGCTGGTTGGGCGCCTGCAAAACAACACCGGAAGGGGGGTTTGGCTCCCACGGCACCTCCGGTGTGAGAATAAGAACAGGCTTTGGAGAAGATGAGGGTATATATGTTTATGTAATTTAGAGGCTGTTGTGTATGTGTGTTTATATGTGATGGCTGCTGTATGTTTTTGAGTGTATGTGAGTGTGTGAGTGCAAGAGAAATTATTTTTCAACCCCTAAACCCTTCAGTCTTGGGGGTATACATAGCCCCAAGGTAGGGTTTAGGGGTAGTTACCTCTAAATCTGGGCCGTTGGATCTTGGGAGCGGAGGACGCCTGGCTTGGGCAGATTGCTTACACGTGTCCAGGGGAGGACCACCTCCAGAGTGTCCGAACGGCCTCTGACACGCGCCGTGCTTGTCTGGTGTGTTGGTTGTTGATAGCTGTCATAGTCACGTGCCCACGTACCCCTCCTTGGCGGGTTGTGGGATGTGATGCGTCTGCTGAGACCTCTCTAACTGTGGTTTTGGCCCCGATCGGGATCCAGGTATGCAGGCGGATCCGGATCCGGGAAGTAGGGTAGACCCGGGCCTGGGCTCCTATGTTTGATTGGCCTGGGAGAGGGGGGTCTTAGCAGGTCGGTTGAGCCTGACCCCTTTAGTCCAGGTTGACTCCTGCCCGAGTCTCTTATGCCCTATCATTTGCCCCCCACTCCCTTATGCAGATTTTCTGGATGAGGGAGTAGAGTAGGGTTGCATATTTGGCTTAGTAAAGAAAAATTCCTGCTCCTGTTGCCCCCCAATCCGGATCTGGTGTAATGAATACCAATCCGGATTAAGGTAGAATAGTTGCTTCAGAAAAATTCCTGCTCCTGGTTGCCCCCCAATCCGGATCTGGTGAAATGGATGCCAATCCGGATTAAGGTAGAATAGTTCAGAAAAATTCCTGCTCCTGGTTGCCCCCCAATCCGGATGTGGTGTGGTAGATGCCAATCCGGATTAAGGTAGAATAGTTGCTTCAGAAAAAATCTCTGCTCATGGTTGCCCCCCAATCCGGATCTGGTGTAATGGATACCAATCCGGATTAAGGTAGAATAGCTCCAGAAAAATTTCTGGTCCTGGTTGTCCCCCCAATCCGGATCTGGTGTGGTAGATGCCAATCCGGATTAAGGTAGAATAGTTGCTTCAGAAAAAATATATGCTCATGGTTGGCCCCCAATCCGGATCTGGTGTGGTAGATGCCAATCCGGGTTGACCCTAGTTAATTTTTGCTTCCCAAATCTGCATCCGGATGACAATTACCTGGATTAGGGATATTGATCCGGGGAGTGGGCCGTGGAATTTGAAAAGTCATGGAGTTGTAACGTCTTTCAGTTTATTCCCTCCCACAAATTTGAATTTTTGGGCAGTTATTTCCTAGAAACTCGGCCCATAATCATTATGGGTTTTAAATGAATATCAAGGGGGGTTTTTTTTTCTTTTGTAACTGTTTTCTAGCCTACCACACCCTGCCACGTGGCAGGGGCTGTTACTTTCCTTTGGCCTATAAAAGGCTTCTCACTTCTTCCACTTCTTCTTTATTTTTTCCTCAAAAAAGAAAACCAACAGTCACAACATTCTTTCTTTTTCGATTCACTTGGAGATCTTTGAAGCTTTGGGGTGTTTGTTTCCTGGTTTTTCCGCTGCCTTTCCGCCTCTACTTGCTCTTTCGCTCGACAAATCTTTAAGCCGCTACTGCCCTCTCATTGTTCTTTAATTTTGATTTTTCATATTTCCCTTATAGTTTTCGCATGCTTCGAATTGATTGGTGTATTTATGTGTTTTTGGTTCGTTTTTGTAGAGAGCTTGTATATTTTGTTTGTGTTTGTAAATCTGTATGTATTTCTGTGTTTTAGGCTCGATTTTTGTCGATTTGTAAGGTTTTTTCGTTTGATTTTTCTGGGTATTTTGGGGCCGTTCTTCGTGTTCTTGGAGGAAAGTATATGTATGTATATGAAAAGTGTTTGTGTTTTGCTATTTGATTCTCAAAATGACTGTTTGTGGGTTAGGGTTTTTGTTTGGATCCGGGTCGAGGGTAGGTTTTTGGGTAGAATTATATGACTTAAGTTTTTTATTGGTATGGATCTGGATCTGGGTATTCGCCATCAAGATCCGGGTCCATGGTGGTTTGCTTTTGTGGATTGTAGTTAACATGATCCGGATCGTTGATGTTTTTCCGGGTTGGACTTGCATTGGTGGTCCGGATCATTAGGTTGCGATAAAATAGCGTACTTGATCCGGACCACTTAGAAGACAAATAAAATCTGTAGGGCCCAGACTAACTGACCTTCATTTTAATAGGTATATGGTCCGGATCAAAGAGCGAGCTAGGAAAGTATACAACTGCTATCCCAACTTTTCTGAGGAGGAGAGTGATCCGGATTCGTCTGGTAGAGAACAGATCCGGGGCGAGATGGTTAGAAAGGGGTCCGGGTCCGTGGGAACAATTACGAGCTTCCGGTTCAAGAGGCTTCCAGAAAACTCTGTTATTTTCACTCCGGATGGCCGCTGGTCCGATATTAAATATCACTTTGTTAGAAAGCCACCCGGATTTGAAGACAACATATACTATACCCGAGTCAGATACGAGAGGCACGAGGATGGCCACCCGGGCCTTTATGATCAGGGCGCCCTGGAGGCAGCTTTTGCCTCATTTGGGATCAGCCGGGATCATTACCAGCTGAAGGATTTTTATGCTGAAGCTGAACCGGGTGATATGGACAAGGCAATTCGGGCTGCTTTTCAGTTGACTCCTGATATCGCTTGGAGGTGGCCCGAGCCGTATGAGAGGATCTTTCATCGTCCTGCGGATGGTTACGTCCCGGTCTGGCTGGAGCATTTAAGGTCCGGGTGGAGTCCACGCTGCCATATTTTTCTCAAGCACCTGTGTAAGTATGTCTATAGGATATCCTCCATGCAGATAACTCCAAATGGAATAAAGTCTATGACTTGGTTCATAGCTTGCTGCAACAAGGCCGGGCTCATGCCTACCTTCAAGTTGTTCCACCAGATATTTTATCTTTCTAGGTCAAGCCAGAAACCTTTTTACGAGCTGAGATTCCGGGCAGCAGAGTGTGGATTTGGTCCGGGTAGGTCCAAACCGGTTATGCACCAGACTTCTTTGAAATATTGGAATGGGGAGATATTGATGTTGAAGGGGTACGATTTGGAGTATCTTCCTTATTTCACAACTGGGGAGGTTAAGACGAAGTTCAACCCAGAGATCTTAGAGGGGGAGGCTGTAGACCAAATTAGAAAATTTTGTGGTAGTCTCGGGTTCCAGCCAACCCGGGATACGTTTATGAACCATAAACTCCTGTTCCAACTTGGCTGTAAGTTTTTCTTTATTCTGTTCTGTCAGCGATCCGGGTTCTTGTCCATACTCGGGAATCCGGATTACGTTCCTCTTTCTTTTTGCTTGTTTTAGGGAACTGTTTGTTATTTGATCCGGGTCTCTCTGATTTCCCTTATGATCCGGATCCTCGTATATTTTGCTGTTTTACTTTTCGCCTGTTTGCATAAATCGTCTTCCCATGATCCGGGCATGCTGCAGTATTTTACTCCCGGATTTGGGAGTACTTGCATTTTTATCAATCCTGTGCTTATAGTTTTCCTTTTCCATTTTTCAGGTTTGCCGCATTACAACCCTGCTTCCCGGGCCATAATGTCTTCTTCAGCTTATGCAGCAGCTTTTAACTCATTAGGACTGGCATATAAGACAACAAAAGGGGCTCCTGGGACTGGATCCGGGTCTGCTGACGCAGAGGGTGGAGCCGAGTCTTCGGCACCCCAGAATGTTCAAGATCCGGGCAATGCGCCCTTAGGCAAGGACCCGGACGTCCAGGACATATCTGACGAGGAGCCTCCTTCCAAGAAGAGGAAGTCCGTCCCGGGAAAGCCTCCTCGCGGAAAGGCTGTTGTTGCTGACCGGGTCATATGTGATTCGGAAGGGAAGGGACCGGATGGGGCCCCTATCCGGATAGGGACAAAGAGCCTTATCGATCTGGCTGGGTTCATGTCCAGTATCCCCTCAAAGGAAGATTGGGAGGAGGTTGAGGGCTACAACATGGCTGCTGCCTTGAAGAGGGTCACAGGACAATGGGGGCATGTAACTTCTGAATTTTAAAGCCCGTAGTTCCGGATTATGCCCCCCAATCCACTTTTCCCTTGTGATAATATTCTTCTTCTTTTTTTTTGTTTCTCAGCTTGGGAGTGCGATGTCCATCTGCTCCGATGTTGCCTTTACCGAGCTCAAGGAGGCTAACAATCGGACTAAGGCTGAGAAGATGCTTTCTGATTCCCTGAGGGGTGAGCTGGAGGAGGCCCGGGAGGGGTTCCGGGTGGTGGAGGCCGGGTTGAATGAGAAGTTGAAGAACTCCGAAACCCGGGCTGAGGGGCTGGCCCAGGAAGTTGAGAGGCTCAAGGCCGAGCTTGCTGCTAAAGAGAATCTGAATAAGGAGGCCATCATTGCTGAGTTTAAGGCTAGCGATGTTTATGATTTCGAGGTTGCTCAGGCCGGGGTTCCCGAGGTGCGCAGGTCCTGGGTGGTTGCCGAGCGTCATATCAAAACTGACCCATTTGCTTCCTGGGAGAGCTTTATCCAGGAGTTCCTTGCTGCAAAGGCTGCAGTTGAGCAGGGTCAAGGAGAACCGGAACCTTATGATGGTCCGAGCCCCAGCTTCCTCTAGATCCGGACCAGCTTTGCAAAGCTTCTCGGGCCCCGCCCATGTAATTTCATTTCTAGGATTTCTTGATTTCGTACTTTGATTTGAACTATATGTAATATTTGGATTTGTTCCGGATCGATGGCGATCCGGATCCTGCTTTGAACCTTTCTTCCGTCGTAGAAAATATTTGCTTTTCTTTCATCTGTTGTTTTTATTTTTATGAGCAATCTGGATCCTGGCTCTATTGCGCAAATGATCCTGATTCAGGTTGTGGCAATGCCCCCGATCCGGATGGGCTTTATATCCGGATTGTTCCGGGTATGAAGTTGTATCCGGATTTGCTGTTGAAATTGTTTTCGATCCGGGTATGATACCCGCCTGGGTTGAATTATTATTTTTTGCTTTATGTACTTGGGGAAATACAAGTGAATAATGGTTGTTTGCAACCTGGATTTGAATGCTAATCCGGGTTGTTTTTTGCTTTTTTAATTTGCTTTCAATCCGGGTATATGAACTACCCGGGTTGATATATATTTGTTTTTTTTGCTTTATGTACTTGGAAATTTTAAGTACATAATGGTTGTTTGTAACCTGGATTTGAATGCTAATCCGGGTTGTTTTTTGCTTTTTAATTTGCTTTCAATCCGGGTATATGAACTACCCGGGTTGATATATATTTGTTTTTTTTGCTTTATGTACTTGGAAATTTTAAGTACATAATGGTTGTTTGTAACCCGGATTTGAATGCTAATCCGGGTTGTTTTTTGCTTTTTAATTTGCTTTCAATCCGGGTATATGAACTACCCGGGTTGATATATATTTGTTTTTTTTGCTTTATGTACTTGGAAATTTTAAGTACATAATGGTTGTTTGTAACCTGGATTTGAATGCTAATCCGGGTTGTTTTTTGCTTTTTAATTTGCTTTCAATCCGGGTATATGAACTACCCGGGTTGATATATATTTGTTTTTTTTGCTTTATATACTTGGAAATTTTAAGTACATAATGGTTGTTTGTAACCCGGATTTGAATGCTAATCCGGGTTGTTTTTTGCTTTTTAATTTGCTTTCAATCCGGGTATATGAACTACCCGGGTTGATATATATTTGTTTTTTTTGCTTTATGTACTTGGAAATTTTAAGTACATAATGGTTGTTTGTAACCCGGATTTGAATGCTAATCCGGGTTGTTTTTTGAATTTAAATTTGCTTTCAATTCGGGTATGTCTAACCCGGATTGGTGATTGCTCCATCTACTTAGAATTTTTCTAAGCAAATAGTGGTTGCTTTCGTTTTTTGCTTCTAACCCGGGTGTTGATTTAAAAGTAATGACTTTCTGAGAAAGGAAAATTCTTTTCATTGATTTGCAAATGTTTTTTTTCATACAAAATATCGGATCATAGATTGGTTGCTTGCCATAGGCTACAAGTTCTGGTTGCTTTTGGTTGCTTTTCTACTGGTAAAACTTTCTGAGCCTTAGTCCATGCCATGTATTTGGTACTTCAGAGTTATCCATGTTCATGAGCTTGTATGTTCCTGGCCTTAGAACTTCCTTGACTTTGTATGGGCCTTCCCACTTTGGCATTAGTTTTCCAGTGTTTGTGGGGTCTGAAGCTTCCGTGTCTCGAAGGACCAGGTCTCCAACTTGAAAGTTTTTGACCCGGGACTTCTTGCTGAAGTGCTCTCTTGTTTACTGCTTATATTTTTCCATTCTTGCCACTGCCTGGTCTCGAACTTCATCAATTAGCTCAATATTCGTTCTGAGCCCCTCCTCGTTTGCTATTTCATCAAAGTTGATTGCTCGATGGGAGGGGGATCCTACTTCAATTGGTAGCATGACTTCAGTTCCATAAGCCAGTTTGAAGGGGGTTTCTCCTGTGCTTGTTCTGGGGCTTGTTCTGTATGCCCAGAGTACATTAGGCCACTCTTCTGGCCATTTGGTTTTGCTTTCCCTGAGTCTCTTTTCTATCCCCCTGAGAAGTATTCAGTTTGTTACTTCAACTTGCCCATTTCCTTGAGGGTAGGCTACTGATGACTTCTTGTGCCGGATGCCCCTTTCTTGAAGGTAGGATTCGAATTCTGAACCAACGAACTGTGGACCATTATCTGAGACTAGTACCCTCGGGATCCCAAACCTCATCAATATGTTGTCCATAAACTTGATGCAGTCTTGTTGGTTTATTGTCCTCATTGCCTTTGCTTCTACCCATTTTGTCATATAGTCAATTGAGACTAGTAAGTACCTGAGGTCTCCTCAGGCTCTGGGAAAGGGTCCCATGATATCAATTCCCCATACAGCAAATGGGATTGGTGATAAGACTGAGGAGGGTAGGACTGGGCTCATCCGTGTCATATTGCTGAAGAGTTGGCATTCCTTGCATTTTTTCACAAAGTCTATTGAATCCTGGTGGATAGTAGGCCAGTAGTACCCCTGCCTTATGATTTTGTGAGCTAGTGCTTTTGCGGACATGTGGTCCCCGCAGATTCCTTCGTGAACTTCCATGAGGCAGTATTGTGCCTCTCCTGGGCCTATGCACTTGAGGATTGGGGAGGAAAAGGTCCGGCGGTAGAGTATTCCCTCTTCCATGAAGAATTTCGAAGCTTTTGCCTTTAACCTTTGAGCCTTCCCTTTATCCTCCGGGAGCTCTCCCTTCTCCAAGTAGTTAATGAATGGAGTCATCCAATTCGGACTGTTTTCTATCTCCATGACTTCCTCAGACTCTGTGCTTGGTTTATGCAATTCTTCGAAGTAGACGGAGCAATCCAGGTCTGATGAGTTTTGAACAAGTTTGGACAATGCATCAGCTTCTGAATTCTCCTCTCTGCTGATTTGGATGACTTGGACTGTTGGTATGGAGGCTAGGTAGCTTTGGACCAGAGCCTGGTAATTGGCTAGAACTGGATCCTTGGCTATGTACTCGCCATTTGTTTGCTTTATGATGATCTGGGAGTCGCTGTAGATTTTGAGATTCTGGATCCTGAGTGTTGTTGCTAGCTTCAATCCTGCAATCAAGGCCTCGTACTCTGCCTGGTTGTTTATTGCTGAGAATGCAAAGGAGATTGCTGTTTGAATTGTGAATCCTTCCGGGCTCTTTAGGATGAGCCCGGCTCCCGATCTTTCATTTGTTGAAGAACCATCAACTTTGAGAGCCCAGGCTTCTGTTTCTTGATCTGTGTTTCTCTCAGGGTCAATGCTCATGGGCGCGGGCTCTTCTTCTGGGAAATTGCATTCTACGATGAAATCAGCTAGAGCCTGGGCTTTGATTGCTGTTCTAGGAATGAAACTTAGATTGAACTGACTTAACTCAACTGCCCAATTTACCAATCTCCCTGAGACATCTGGCTTGTGTATTATCTTCCTTAATGGTTGATTTGTTACAACTCGTATCTCCCTTCCCTGGAAGTAGTGTCTGAGTTTCCTGGATGCTGTGACTAAGGCGTAAGCAAACTTTTCTAGCCTCGGGTACCGGGTTTCTGCGTCTTTTAGCACTTGGCTCACATAATAAACTGGTTGCTGTTTGCCATTCTCTTCCCTGATCAAGGCTGCTCCAACTGCCAGGGCCCCTGCTGACAAGTAAAGGGATAGGGGTTCCCCGGGTTGAGCTTTTGTTAACACAGGGGGTTGAGAAAGGTACCTTTTGATTTCTTCAAATGCGCTTTGGCATTCCGGGCTCCAATTAACTTCTCTCTTGTTGGTTGCTCCTTTTAATAGGTCAAAGAAGGGTAGGCATCTCTCAGCTAGCTTGGAGATGAATCTTCTGAGTGCTGCTAGCGATCCTGCTAGCTTCTGCACATCTTTTTGTGTTCTGGGAGCCTTCATCTCTTGAATTGCCTTTATCTTTTCTGGGTTGGCTTCAATTCCTCGGTTGCTTATCATGAATCCAAGGAATTTTCCTGCCCCTACTCCAAATGTGCATTTTTCTGGATTGAGCATGAGTGAGTATTTTCTCAAGTTGTCGAAGCATTCTCTGAGGTCTCCTATGTGCCCGGGGACGCTTGTGGATTTTGCAATCATATCGTCCACATAGGATTCCAGGTTCCTTCCAATCTGGTCCTTGAATATTTTATTCATTGCCCTTTGATATGTTGTTCCCGCATTAGTCAGTCCGAACGGCAGCATTACATAGGCATAGACCGCCCTGTGGGTGATGAAGGCTGTCTTTAGAATGTCTCTGGGATTCATCTTGATCTGGTTGTACCCCGAGTAGGCGTCCATGAAACTTAGCATCACATGCCCAGAGGTTGCATCGATCAATTGATCAATATTTGGCAAAGGGTAGGGGTCTTTTGGGTATGCACTGTTCAAGTCTGTGTAATCGATACACATTCTCCACTTTCCGTTTGGTTTTTTCACCATCACTACATTTGCCAGCCATTCTGGGTATTTGACTTCGCATATTATTCCAGCCGTAAGTAGTTTCTCAATTTCTTCATCGATTGCTTTTTGCCTTTCCGGGGCAAAATTTCTTCTCTTTTGCTTGACTGGCTTCCTTTCTGGGTTGACGTCCAAGCTATGCATTCCTATGGATTCATCCAACCCGGGCATTTCTTTCGGGGTCCAAGCGAATATATCAGAGTACCCTTGGAGTAGTGACACCAAGTCTTTTCTGAAATTAGCCTCGAGCCCGGATCCTATCTTTATCTTTTTTGAAGGATCGCTCGTGCTGATCAGAATTGTTTCTGTTTCAACAGCGGCCTCTATCTTGGATTGATCCGTATCTGATACCATCTTTTGGATCCGAGCCTCTGTGTTCTTTTTCATATAAATCTGAGCCTGGGATGTCATCTCTTTATTGTCTCTTTCTTCAGTTATTTCTGGGTTGGTTGCTTGCACAGTAGGGTTGGTTTGGTCAATGCCTAGGCCCAATTCAATCCCCTTTATGACTTGGTTGCTTTTTTGCTCTTCTGAGCTTTGTTTGGTCGCTTTTGGATCTGAGAGGGTCTCTATGACCTGAACTTCTTTTCTCCCATCATCCCTTGATTGTTTGCGATGTTTCTTTATACTTTGCTGTTTCCGGAGCACGACAGCCTTTCTCTTGTTGTCTTGATGGGTCTCAGCCATTACCAGAGCCTGGCTATAACATCTTTCAGCTACCTCATAGTCTCCCTTGATTTCTCCTACCCCGGTTGGGGTTGGGAACTTGATTTTCAAATGTGATATGGAGGTGATTGCTTGGATCCTGGTCAAGGCTGAGCGCCCAATTATGCCGTTGTAAGATGAGGGAGTATTGATCACGTAGAACTTAATCACATGGGTAACTTGGTTTGGGGCCGATCCAAACATTACTGGCAAGTACAAAGTTCCTTGGATCGGGACCAAGTTGTTCCCGAACCCATACAGAGGGTCCTCTTGGCATTCATTGGAGCGTACGCTCCCAAGCTTCATCCTGTCCACAGTATGCTTGAAGAGTATGTTTACTGAGGATCCATTATCGATCAACATCCTTCTTACTTCGTTGTCAAAGATATCAAGTGTTACAACCAAGGCTTCATTGTGATTCGGGTTGACTCCTTCATAATCCTTGCTGCTGAATGAGATCATCATCTCCGGGTAGGATTGGATTGAGAATACCTCATCCCCTGAGCCCGGGCTCCTAGGGGGAGAGTGCGAGCCTCCCAGGACCACATTTACCACATTCTTACCTTTTCTTGGCCTTTCCTCTCTCTGATTTTTCTCCCTTGAGATATATTGATTGAGGTTGCCTTTCTTGACTTGATCTTCAATGAAGTATTTTAGAGAGAGACAATTCTCAGTCTTGTGTCCATGGGTTTCATGATAGTCACACTGCCTGTTGTAAGGCCTGCTCTCTGGGGGAGTCTGCATTGGCTTTGGAGGATAGTAGAATGGCTTTCCCTTGATCTCCTTCAGTATCTCTTCCAGGGTCCTGTTTAGTTGTGTCCACTCTGGCTCTTTCCTAGGCTCCCTTTGCTGCCTAGGGGGACCGGGATCACTTTTGGATTCTGTTTTAGGACCCAATCTTTGGAATATTGGGGTGTTTTGTACAACGTTTGTTTGCTGGGTTTGGTTGCTTTGTTTGAACTTTTTCTCCTGATGGTAACCCCCTTTCGGTCGGTCATCAGAAGATTTGTTCCTGTTCCCTCCATTCCGAGTCATTCTCATTGCCTGGAGAACATCCGTTTCTTTTATGAACCGGGCTGCCATAGAATAAGCAGCGGCCAGGCTTTGAGGTTCCTTGTTTATCAATTCCACAATATATCTCTCGTTGTGTTCTGGATCCAGGTTTCTTCGAAATATGCTTAGAGCCTCCCTTTCATCTAGATTCGAAACTTTGTTGATGGCTTCCTGGAACCTCCGCATGTAGGCTGAGAGTGCTTCGTTATCGTACTGGCGGATTGTCTCCAGGTGGCACATGTGCATTTCATGTGTTTTATTAGCTCTGAATCTTCTAAGGAAGGCTTCTCTGAATTCTTTCCAGGAGTGAATGCTTCTTGATGGGATTCTGCTGAACCATCTTTGAGCCCCCCCTTTGAGGGTCGAAGCGAAGAATCTGGATTTCGTCAAGTCATTGTAATAGTATATCTGGGCTATCTGTTCGAAATAGTTGAGGTGCTCTTCCGGATCCCCCAGCCCATCGAAAGAATCGAAGTTGTAGTGTTTGAGATTTTTCTGTCGGGGGATGGCTTCTAGGGAGTGGCTGAAGGGCGTGAGGGTTTCCCCAACTTCCACCCCAGATTCTTTCTCCATTTTTCTCTGGAGCTCGTAGATCATTTCCTTGAGGTCTCTCTGACCCTCCTCTTCGTCATCGGAAATGAGTTCGGGGGTAGGGTCCCTCCGTGCTCTTTTTCCTTTTGTTTTAGGTAGGAGTCTCTCCTCCTCCATCTGCATTCTTTTCTGAATTTTTTGCTCCAGCTTTTCCTCCTCTTTTCTTATCTTTTCTCTGATTTCTTCTAGCTTTTTCTTTCTGGTTGCTTCTGTCTCCTTCTTGCTAGGCTCCTTTTGATTCTTTTTTGCCTTAGCCCCAATTCGGTCGAAGACAGATCTCCTGGATTGCTGAGAGTCCCCGGACTCTTCTTTCTCATCATCTTGCTCAAATTCCATCTGAGCCCGGGCTTGTTCATCTCTATAGAGCCTGATTGCTTCAGCAAGTTCATGGCTTGTTAAGTTAGCCATATGCTCCTCTGCCACTGGGACATTTGTGTACTTGTACTGATTTAGCTCTATGACATTTCTAGCATCCCTGATTGGAGTATGCTGTGTCAGTGGTTGCTCCTGGAAGGTTTCCCTGTCTCCCCCAGGTTCTTGAACTTGAGAGGGGTCTTGATCTTGAATGTGGGTACTGGCGGAGGGCCTACCAGCTATACTTTTTCCTGCTCTTGCCATTACCACAATTGTACAAACAACTAACCAAGATTTGAGGCTACAAATGTGGATCTGAGGTTGCTTTTTTGAATATTACAAAAATTGTCCAGAATAACAGCAAGCAAACTTTCTGGGTTTTGCTAAAAATAATACCAAACAAGAATAGCAGGCTCTTGAACACAAAAGAAAATACGCAAGCTAAAACAGTTCTGGGTTTTAAACCACCAAGACTATTAAACCCCAGGCTTCGAGATTACCAAGACTATCAAACCCTAAACAACTAAAACTTAACAAACAAGAGCGGGCTCACACAAACACGGCCTAAAGCAAGAAGCTCATACAAACGTGTTCAAAGTGAAAACTCATATTCAAGAAAGGGTTTGGTTGTTTATGTTCTTACAGGTTTGAAAGTGGACTCTCTCAAGAGTTTGCTGATGAAGATGAATCCAGGGGCACCGAGACCCAAGGATGTATCCCCTCCTTCTAGCGCCAAATGATAACTCCGGTGAGCGGGCGGCTCCGTCCGACGGCGTTCCTGGATCTTCTGTGTGGGGGTGAGGTGTAGCTGCTGGTTGGGCGCCTGCAAAACAACACCGGAAGGGGGGTTTGGCTCCCACGGCGCCTCCGGTGTGAGAATAAGAACAGGCTTTGGAGAAGATGAGGGTATATATGTTTATGTAATTTAGAGGCTGCTGTGTATGTGTGTTTATATGTGATGGCTGCTGTATGTTTTTGAGTGTATGTGAGTGTGTGAGTGCAAGAGAAATTATTTTTCAACCCCTAAACCCTTCAGTCTTGGGGGTATACATAGCCCCAAGGTAGGGTTTAGGGGTAGTTACCTCTAAATCTGGGCCGTTGGATCTTGGGAGCGGAGGACGCCTGGCTTGGGCAGATTGCTTACACGTGTCCAGGGGAGGACCACCTCCAGAGTGTCCTAACGGCCTCTGACACGTGCCGTGCTTGTCTGGTGTGTTGGTTGTTGATAGCTGTCATAGTCACGTGCCCACGTACCCCTCCTTGGCGGGTTGTGGGATGTGATGCGTCTACTGAGACCTCTCTAACTGTGGTTTTGGCCCCGATCCAGATCCAGGTATGCAGGCGGATCCAGATCCGGGAAGTAGGGTAGACCCGGGCCTGGGCTCCTATGT
This sequence comes from Apium graveolens, assembly GCF_009905375.1. Classification (NCBI taxonomy): domain Eukaryota; kingdom Viridiplantae; phylum Streptophyta; class Magnoliopsida; order Apiales; family Apiaceae; genus Apium; species Apium graveolens. The sequence goes on along the minus strand of NC_133647.1, from coordinate 171,407,733 downwards.
TTGATTGGCCTGGGAGAGGGGGGTCTTAGCAGGTCGGTTGAGCCTGACTCCTTTAGTCCAGGTTGACTCCTGCCCGGGTCTCTTATGCCCTATCAGGATCTAAATTCATTTATATAATTAAATATCAGTGATATGACAACTTACGACAATCACTACGATAATATTACAAATAAATTTTCTTAGCAAAATACTATATTCTTATTCGAAAATAAGAATGAAAAAAGTAACTATTCTGTTGTAACTATTTTCGAATTTAAAAATAAAGGTGGATATACCATTCCGTTACTTTTGATTTTTCCATACAATAAACTTTGAATTATAAGGCTTCGGCAAAACCATTTCCTTAATTCTGCCAATGATGTATATGATTTTTGTCTAGATAATTATTCGTCATTGGCCACACCATTGATTGTATCGTATCTAGAATCAAGCCAAATCCCAAAAAAGTACTAGTTATTTTTTTTGTCAAACTTTTGATTAATATGCCGATCATCTTCTATTGACTATTTATCCATTATGGTGGGTAGGATCTTGGCACACTTGTTCTTTAAATAAGTGTTGCCACCCGAAAGAAGAAGATCCGGACCGTTTTTACAATAACATGTTTTATGAACTTTGTCTCAACTTTGTTGTTTGATTAGATTTTCTGGACTATCGAAATTTCTAATTATGTTGTTATTGAACATATTGATGTTGCAGTATATGCTTTATTAGTTCGTCAGTTTTGGCCATCGTTACTCTTCTCAACTACACTTTTATATCATTTTCATTCGTAAAATTTGTTGCTTCCTTTTATTCGTACATATAGTATAAGAGCTTAAGAGATGAGGAAGCTCGAACTTAGAAGACCCGTCATTGTATTCTTTGAAACAACACTTGTGCTTAGGCAAGCATAGCTACAACCGTTATCTGTTGGTAATGACCCTTAACCTCCAACTTAGGGACCTAACTAGACGGGATACAACCACTTCCATGCACCAATATTAGTTAAATTTATAAACTTGTTACGGGGAGCATGCATGTTTCAGAAAAATGTCTTGATCAATATACTTTGCAATCAAAATACTTCTGGATTTTTTATAATGTCAATACAAAGGGGCCTTAAAAAAATAGTCATTCCAAAGGGTGTAAAAATCGCTTACTTCACACAATAGCGGATAGTCAAGTGAACTTTTTTTATTGGATTTAAATTATGTTTTAACACCGACGAAGGCGTTTATGTATATAACTACAACCATCTAATTATTTGCCACCACCAGAACGCCTATGTCATTCCTAAAAATGTTTATTATTAGTATTATTAGTATTGGAGGTGATAGAAAATGGCTTACAAATTGTATTATTAGTTGTTGATAGAAAATGACTTATAAATTCTATGTGAAAGGTATGTTTGACAGGACTTAGTTCAATGCTAGTGTTGGAGGTATTCTAAAAAAATGGAAGGTGGGTTCGAGGTTTTGGGGGATGATTGGCTTGACTGACCTTGAGTCTGCTGAGCTTTGGACCATATTCTATGGCCTAAAGATGGTATGAGAGCGTCAACATAAAAGTGTGGTGCTTTTCAGCGAGAGTAGGCACACAGTTAAACGCATCAACAACTTGATCCTGACGATGCTATGAATGGCTTGATGGATATGATCACTAGGCTTCTTGCTGAGAACTGGACTCATGTCAAGCTCCAGCATACTCATGCAAATGTCAATGGTGGTGCAAATATCAAGGCCACTCACTTTTTTTGCTGCAGATGGAGGAGTCACAGAGATGGCCGAGCCACCACGAGTTATTCGCCATGTCGTTTGATCAACTAAGACAAGGGATGTCTTGTTTTTTTAGTCTTAATTAATCAATTTTATTGTTCTAAATAAAATTTATATGTATATTTTTTCACCTCAATGACAATCTAGTTTGATTTTAATTTGTGATTTTTATATTTCTATTGCGACAAACTTGCTTGGTTTATGTTTGTGTTGTCTATATTGTTTATGCTAAAGAAAAGTATGCAGTTTGTTTTAATCGAACACACAAACACAAATTCACAAACAAGACAAATTAAAATCATTACAGGGAAAAACAAAAAATCATGACAGTAACAACAAGATGTTTAAACATCAACTTAACCATAATCACTTAATATCAACCTAAAAAAAATAAAAATACATCAAACACTTTCATAGGAGTCACTTTCTTGAATAATGTCAGGTGTAATAGAGGTGAGTGTGGCACTCATCATCATAGCAAAAAGTATAAAAATTGCAACCACCATAAAACCTTACTTTGTCTTCAAATTCCTCTTCTCGGCTTCATGTTTTGTATATATTCTGTCAATCTATGTACAAGTGAATTGTGTTTGCATAACGGGTTTCCATCTCCTCAATAACAGATACGACTCGATCTCCAAGTGGTGGATCAATCCACTTCAAGAACCCACATGATTCAACTCCACATTCTCGGAAATTTTGACATGCATTCTCGCCTCACCAACGCATTTTAACGACACTCGTTCGTTAACAATCGCACAGAAGGTCTATTAAGTCTTCTTTATCGGCCATTGAACAGCTTTATGTAGGCTGATTAGAGTTTTTGCCTTAATAAAAAAGGAAGAGGCAAAGGGAGAGAAAGAGAAGAAAGAAAATGAGGGAAAATAGAGGAAATCAGAAGAGTATATGCTGATGTATGGGGCATTTATGCACTTTCACATTTCAGCAAACAGACGTTAGCTACAAACTAACGGCAACACACATTCTACAAAGCTTTTGTTAGTCTGACCACATAATCTTCATTTTTAGGAGTTCAGCCACATAATCTGCATAAATGAGATAGGTCAGGTACACACTATGTACTTTACTCAAATAATAAATATGCGGGCACTATCTTTTGGACGCTTCCAATTTCCTGGAGAGAAAGAAAAAGCGGTGAGAACTTTGATTTCACATCTGCAACAAAGGACGAATAAGCTTTATAAGCCCAGGAACAAATGTCGTGTCTCAGAATTTTGATGCCAAATCTTTCTTCCGTGCCCCCGCATGTGGCCATTAGCAATCATGGCTAAGTGTTTTGGCATTGTCTCTACTCGGAGACTAGTTTCCAAAAAATAATATTCATCAAACAACAAATTTTACCTTATAATATATTTACACATACTGCTTCTACATTAATTGTTTTAATATCTCTCTGCAACCTTAACCGTCGTATAATTATCTATAGCATGAGTCAAAGGAACAGATGACTAGTTTCTTCTTAGAGAATCTTCAAGAGGGTTAGTTATTTTGGTTAGCTAAAATTATATGAAATAATAGTCAGCTAAAATTTAGATGATGAAAAAGGTATTTTGTTATAATGTTATTATCTATAATGGTTAGCTATTCTTTAAAAATAATAATAAGGAATTAGTTTTAAAATTTCAAGATTATGAGGATGATTTTACACCATTAGATCTATAAAGACAATATTACTTTAACTTTTTAAATTGGGCAGAGCTGATGTGGTAATTATAGATAATGGCTTTCCAATCAATAAATTTGAAGGATCATTTTAGCGTTATCTACAAAATTTAGCTAACAGGTTGTGTACTTGGAGAAGTCAAAACCAAGATCATTAGCTAAAATTTGTTGTCCACGTAGATATAACTAAGAGGTAAGTATGAGTTGGAGATACTCTTAAGATAAGAGTTGATATGTATTTTAACGAAGTGAAAAGAAAATGGAAGATATGTGCTCTTTATATTTTTTTTTCCTTATGTTTACTTTTCCTATCCAGCTTGAAAACTAAATTCCTGTCTTGGTGTTATAAAGAATATATACCTAGTAACTTTATTGCCTTAAACACAAAATACTAAATAGTATCCTGACCTTATTCGTGCCGCCAACACAAATTATAAAATTGTATCATGATCTTATTCGTGCATGTAATTAACACAAAATACAAAATACAGTAGTATCAAAACCTCAATTGAGTTGTAAACTTATAATTTTACGTAAGAATTTTACAACTCCAAGATTAAAATATTATTAGAACTAGTATTTTTTGCCCGCGCTCCGCGCACGGGCGTCGAGATTTTTTCAGCAAATTAATATTTCTATTATACTAAGTACTTAAGTAAAAACAAATTATAGTTTACCTGGTTGCGACAAAATATTAATGTTAAACATTACATTGGCTCATGAAAAATGCACATTACTAAAAAGATTGAAATAAACATTAAATTAAATGAATTGACATTGACTTTTTTTACAGGTAGGTGACATGAATTAGTTAGTATTGATTGACTTTTGTTGAAATTTGTGCACAATTAAATTTTACTTTTGAGGCATTGTTGAGATAGGTAAAAAAGTAAAACATATTGTACTTGGAAAATCAGTAGTTTCTTCTGTTGCGGAGAGAAGCCTAATACTATAGTTGCATGCACATCGGATACCAAGCTCAATTCAGTGTAAAAATCTATATTATCTAATACGATTTCATTTTAGATTGTTTGACTATGGAGGTATTCAATTCTTACTCTCTCTAATCAGTAAATTTTGAAAGAATTGGTTATCAAAAGTTAATTTATTTGTTCTGCTGTTTATACTTTAATTGGATGAAATTGAATATGTGTGTTTGTTAGAATAGTTGTTATGAATATATTATTGATGTTGATAGTTACAGAAATTGGGCGTTTTGCCATAGTTTCAACTAACGTCGATGAAATGTTGATTAACATGAGTTTTCATCTAATACAGGATGGAATTATTACATATAGAAGCCACGATAAGATGTTTTTCACAGGCATGTTTCTGCAACATTCTATTTGTTAAAAAATATATCTCCTTACAGTAACTTAAGTGAATATAATTTCAAATTTATCAGGAGATTGATCACTTTTGGAGAGTTTTCTTACAGCCAACAATGATGATCGCGACTGCGGTTCATTTGTAAGTATAATATGTAATAATAGTTCTCTAAAACTGATATGTTTTCCCTTTACATGGTTTATGGGCGAATAATAATCATACACATTTATGCTTAATGTACAGAGGATGCCTAAAAGTTTTTATGCTGAATTTGGGAAGTAACTATCTTCCAAATCAATCATAAGATGCAAGAAAATTGTCTGGAAGGCCAAATTTGATGAAGAGATGAAGGAACTATATGGTCTAGAAAATTTCATGAGGTTTTTTGAAATGAAATTATACAACGTTGTAAAATTCGATTACTACGACAAAGACTTGAAAAAAAAACCAAAATTAACAAAATAGTTTTCATAAATAATCCAAAAGAGCATAGTTCAATTTATTATGTTGATAAACCAAAATTGAAAAGGAATGGTCTGAAACTGCCACAAATCAAAGTCTTTTTAGGAACTAATAAATTGCAAAATATAAAATTTGTGAACCATTTTTGTTAAGTACTGATTCACAATCATCCATTCTTCATCAAGCTGATATCAAACCTGCGAATTTCATAAAAAAATATTAGAAGATATTCACTATAAATTCCGATTAAATACATAAAAATTCTAAACAAAGCACCTTCTCCTTTTTCACTGGCTTTAGTGGTAATTTCTTTTTTCCTAGATTTTCAACTCCATTTCCATCAATGTCATCTTCAAGATTTGTGATAGTTATTATACTTTCATCACTCACTCTCTTCAGCCGATTTGTATTTGTAGACTTCTCTGTCTCAGGAGTCTTTAAGCTATCTTTGGTCATTGAATATGATGATGAGTATTGTATACATATGTTCGAGAAATTATAATTAAATTAGACAATATAAGTAAATGTACAAATTAAGAATTGAATGAAAGAAAATACAAAATCAGTTTCGGAAATACCTGCAAGTTTTTGAATCCTACACTGAAGTCATCATCATCAGGTGAGTTGTTTTCAATAATCTCAAAGCCTTTATACATGTCTATAATAGAGTATGTGTGTGAATTTTTGTTGACATTTTCATCACTAATACAAACTGTCATAGAATACTGATTTTCTTCAAAGCTCTTTAGAATGCATGGGAACTCAGTCATTTTCCTTTCCTGGACAAAGTATAAGAATATGATTTCAGTTGATTTCGTTAAATTGGTGACTGTTAATAAACATAAGTTAATACCCTTTCATGTTTTGTCTGAACATCATAAACTGTTCTTCCAAGTATACTCTCTACTTCACGATTGAAAACAATGAATGCAGCTGATCCAGTTGCATCATAAGCAATCATGCACAATCTGAACCTGAAAAGTAGTAAAATTTGACAAAATATGGAATTGAAGCTTGCTGGTTTACAACATTTAACACAGTTTTTATTACCTCTTATCAGGAAATGGGATATTTCTTTTACATTCCTCGCATCTATATTTCCCATTTATCATAACAATCTCCCGCTGACATGAGGTGCATACATCAAAGTTCCAATCTTTAGTTTCCTTAACTGTCCTTACTATTACTTGGCAAATAACTTTTTTCCGTATTGAGAAATAATTAAAATGTATATAGATTGATCTAAGAATGTAAACGAAATGATAAACACATAGACGCACCATGATGTAGGTAGCATCAAGATTTCTTAAATCAGCTACAGCCATAATATGAGTCATTTCGGATTCAGATTTGACAGAGTGATACTGGTAAAAATCTGGTAAACTTGCTCTACAATGTCATAAAAATTGTTTAGAAACTTTAACATTAACTACATAAGTTTAACTATGCCTATTTTTATACAATATTATTTTTTCAAAAATTACCTGTGTTTCATCTGGTTGACGCTACGATGATTGTAGTTTATGTAGAACCTAGTAGCTCCGACATTTGAGACATATGGCTCTTCTGAAAAGGATATTTAGATAAATGCATCATAAAAAAAACAAACTAATTATATTTAGTCGATGAGTATTATGATTGCGACCAAAAATATATAAAAATATCGCCAACCATATCACTACTATGTCGTACTTAGTATTACCTTTATACTCGTTATGCTTACAACCGGCAACGACTATAATAATTGGAGTTTCAGCAACTTTGTCTAACTCTGAAGCAAATGATTCAGCTAACTCGTCCCAGAAAGAAACTTTAACCGAAGCACTGCATTACATATAGAGATCGATTAGCTAACAAAATATAAGTGTAAAATGAACTCCAAGTAAACATAGATTATTATGGATATGTTTGTTACCTGCCATCCGTAAGAACAAATCTTGTTAGTCCCTAACAATGAAACAAAAATTACAGAAGGGGGGTTGAATGGAATTCTTGAATCTTTTTCTGAATTATAAAATGTTCTAACTCAAAATATAAATGTAAGTGTTTTGATTTGCAAAGTGCAGAATGACAAGTTAAAATGAATCAAAACACAAAGTAATAAAAACACAAGTCTTTAAAACTTTCTGGTGGATTTCAAAGTATCCACCAGATATATATATATATATATATATATATATATATATATATATATATATATATATCGAGAGAACCCTGTAAAGCTTGAATAGCTCACAACTGCTTATAAGTATGAATAACTAAACTTACAGAGAAATGCTACAGGATACAGCTTACAATTGTTTCTCTGAGAAAGTACTTGCTTAGTCTTGTTGTTGTTCTACTTGCTACTCTTGATTTATATATCACCAAGATTACACAGTAATAAGACAAGATAATAAAACAAAACCTATCAAGTCTAATACTATGCTGCTTCATTACTTTATTCCAGCAACTTTGAATATCTTCATAATAGCATGGAAATGGCAATGCTTCTTTGTTCTCAAAAACCCAGTTGAATAGGCTGCCACATTCCTTTTGCATACACTCGACGCATGTGATTGTGTTGTCACTGTCAACGGATGTTTAAATTAATCATCCGTCGGGTTGCCTTGTTGATCATCCGTCGAGTAGCTTTGTTGATCATCCGTCGGGTAGCTATTTGGCACTTGACTTCATTTCATTTATGTAGAATTACAAGACATCATCTATTTACAATTAATCGACCTATTCTGCATATCTAATTAAAGTCAACATGACTTATAAGCTACTACAGAATCTATACAAAGTTGTTTGCAGAAATGTGCTACATGACATATTGTTACATAAGCTACTGTAATAACCCCAATTTTTGGAAAATTTTTGAAACCCTTATGAATAATGTTTTTGCTGAATGAGAAAACTTTTCACGCCACACTAGGTAGGGGTTCTTTTATGGATATCCTGAGATTTTATTGGCACCCTATATGGTATATAAGTGTATGTAAAGATCGTCAGAATCCAATTCCGAACACTTTGATTTTTCCCGGAAATCTACCATATATCAAAAGAATTGAGTATAAGGTAACAGGATAAAAAGGATTTAAATTCAAGGATTTTATTAGAGGATCATAAAAAGGAATATAATGTATTGAGAAAGGTCAAGGGAACCTAAGTAATAAGATCCCGGGTATGATCCCTCAAACAATAAATGAAAACGAAAGTTAAGCGAACCGTATAACAGATCAACGGTCATTAGGCAAACAATTAGGAAGTTAATCAAAGAGATTAGAGGGGATGATGCCATCCAACCAATGAGAAGAGGACAAAGAGGGGAGGATGACATCACATGATGACATAAGCATGACATAGGGAGGAAGGAGATGTGGTTGGTTTATAACCACACAAAGACAAGGTTATTAAGGTAATTAACCAAAAACAAAACAAATCAATAATCAACCAACCAAGCCAAACATTTCATTTTCACCAAAAAAACACAAAATTTTCATTTCCTTCTTCCTAGCTCTCGGCTTTTGCCATTTTCAAAGGAAAGAAAAATCCAAAACCAAGATCCAAGCTTTGTTAAATCATGAGGTAATTATCTAAGGTTCCTTATACATAGATATAGCTATCCCATGAGTTTAAGCTTCTAATTCCTTCACAATCTTTTCCAATAAATCATGGAAGAAGATGGTGAATAGTGTTTTTTCAAGAACTAAAATTTTTGTTCTTGAAGTTTTGTTTAGTTTAAGCTTGGATAAGGACTTTAAGGGCGATTCCAAGCCATTCTCTTGATTCTCCACTCTCCAAGGAAGGTATAAACTCCAAACCCTAGCTTTAGTTTTGAGTAATTAGGAATGAATATGATTGATATAGTATATGTGAAGCATGATACTTGTTTGATTAAAGTTTGGTTGAGTTTGTAGAGATTAGTTGGTTTTGTGGTGTTTTTGGAGTTGTAAATCTTGATAATTAGTTAAAGAACCTAAGTAAAGCTTTTAGTTCATGTGGGGAATATGTAATAACCCCAATTTTTGGGAAATTTTTGAAACCCTTATGAATAGTGTTTTTGCTGAATGAGAAAACTTTTCATGCCACACTATGTAGGGGTTCTGATATGGATATTCTGAGATTTTATTAGTACTTTATATGGGATATAAGTGTATGTAAAGATCGTCAGAATCCAAATCCGAACACTTTGATTTTTCCCGGAAATACACTAGATACGGAAAGATTTGAGAAAAAAGGTAACAGGATAAAAAGGATTTAAATTAAAGGATTATAGGAGAGGATCATAAAAGGAATATAATATATTGAGAAAGGTTAAGGGAACCTAAGTAATAAGATCCCGGGTATGATCCTTCAAACGATAAACGAAAACGAAAGTTAAGCGAACCGTATAACAGATCAGCGGTCATTAGGCAAACAATTAGGAAGTTAATCAAAATGATTAGAGAGGATGATGTCACCCAACCAATGAGAAGAGGACAAGGAGGGGAGGATGACATCATGAGGATGACACAAGCATGACATGGGAAGGAAGGAGATGTGGTGGCTTTTTAACCACACAAAATCAAGGGTAACTAGGTAATTTACTAAAACAAACACAAAAATCAAACCAACCAAGCCAAGCAAATCATTTTTCATCAAAATCAAAAAGAAACCAAGGCATTGTTCTTCATGCTCTCGGCCAAAACAGAACCAGCACACTAAAACTGCTGTATCTCCTTCATTTCTCACTCAAATATTGTGTTCTATAGCTCATTGGAAAGGTATTGAGATGGCCTACAACTCTTGTTCACAAGTCTCGTCCAAATAATCATGGTAAGATCCTCATTTTTACAGTTCTTTAAATCGGACTTTTAGAAACTTCAAAGCCTAACTTTGTGTTCTTGATTTCTTTGGAAAGATCAAGCTTGTAGGAGGCTCCATAAGGCTTCCTAGCAACTTAACACCTCCCAAGGAAGGTATAAACTTCAAACCCTAGCCTTTACTTTATTTGTTAGTAAGCTTAATGGTTGGTTTTGTGAAATGAGAAGCATGGATTGTGATTATTAGTAGTTTGGTTTGATTTGGAAGTGTTTTGGTAATTGAAGCTTGATTATAGTTCATAGGTCTTGATTGTGGTTGTTTGAGTTGAAAACCTTGGAGATTATGGACTGATGTGGTATGGATTAGGTGAAGTTTTGTTGTATTGATGGTTATGAGTTGGTTGGTGGTTAATTGGAGTAGTTTAAACATTGGTAATCGCGTAAACATAGCCGTCGTAACGTCCGATTTTCTTTGGACTGTTTTTGTGCATAACATTAGGACCCGAGAACCCCCTGCTAGATTATGACCACTGCCATGTTTAGATAGCTCATGTTACGAGCTTCGTTTTGATATGTAGTTCGTTCGATTCCGATGCATGGTTTAGGAGAAACGACCGTTTCAAGTAACGGCGTTTCGCGAACGAAACTTTTCCCCTCGCCTTACTTTGAAACATAGGTTAAAGACCAAAAAACGGTTAATTAATGTATGAAACATTTATGGTAAGTGTGTTAGGCAGTTGGTAAGACACTCGCGAAGGAATCGCCTTAAAACTCGTAAAGGTTAAATTATTAAAAATGGTGGAGCCGAGGGTACCCGAGTGACTTAAGCAAATCAGTAAGCGCAAAACGAGCGTTAGAGTCTGAGTTGGTTAGAGTATAGATTTACAAGTGACTTTGGTTTAATTCCAACTTACTTGTTGTTTATAGGTTACCAGACTCATCCCGAGCCATTCGTAACCCCCAGTCGCTCAGGCAAGTTTTCTACCCGATATACTGTTGTTGTGATGTAAATATATGTATATGCATTATCTTGTGATAGTGCATGATTGTTATTAGCAAATTTTGCGATATATTGGAGCATGCTGATATGGTATATATGCATGTCTGTTTCGTAATCTGGTTATCTATCTGTTGATTTCAATGCTTATAGTTGCATAATACCTATGCTAGAAATAAGCAAGTAGTTGCGTATACCCTTAGTATAGGGGATAAAAGGTGAACATATTTCTAAACCGGGAGTCGATGTTCCCGAGTATATTATATATATATATATTTATATATATATGAATATAGTTTTTAAAACTATGGATCGAATAAGGTTTATTCGATACCTTTATTTTACTTAATTGAATATTAATTTGAGTATTCATTCGAGGGCTTATGACTCAGTTTATATTATTATTGAATATTACTTGGATATTCATTTGAGGATGTATGATTCCTTTATTTTATGAATATTATTTATAGTATTCATTCGAGGTATTATGACTCCGCTTATTACTTAATAATATTCTTTATTGTATTAAAGAATAAGGTGTCGATAATCAAACTTACTTTTGATTATTCAAATAAAGATATTACTTTCGTATAAGTATATCTTTGATTATTTGCTATTCATTTCAAGTATAAGTTTTAATACTTCTACTTCAATTATTTTATAAAGATTATTCTTTATGGGAATATTATTTAAATAATAATATTCAGACATTTTCTAAATATTCTGGGGACTGATTTACTTCATTAAATCAGCTTCACTCCAAACATTCTTAAAAATGTTTTGCGAGTCTTCAAAATGATTTTTTTTAAAAGTTAGAGCGGATCCCAAAACTCATTTTTTTAAGATCCTCCTTTCGAAGGGGATTTAAATACTCGCTCAAAACCTGAGGGATCCGGCTCTGTGGTGTGTTTTATATTCGCAACAAGGTTGCTGTTTTGATAAATGAATTGATTACTTACCCAACACTCGGGAAGTAAAATTCTTGGAACAAGTTAATCCATTAACAGGCATCGCCTGGGAAATATCGGTGAGTTCTCCTTTCCAAATAGATACGACTTCTTGGTGGAGCCGTATCAACAAGTTTCTACTTGGGGAAAGTGGGGACAAGCTTTACGTTTCAGAGTCATGGATTTCATCTGAACTAGGAGTGACGTAAGTGGCCGAGTAGCGCCGGCCCAGCCTTATTATATTGGCCCAAATGGCCTGGAAGTTCCGCTAAGGCGGTCCATTCCTTAGGAGTTCAGTGTTCGGTTGACAAGTAAATCCGACAGGTTCTCCTCTACATGTAGAAAATGGTGGGGTTGTACTACTACGACTGATCATCGTAAGTGGTCTTCCTGGCGCGGCAAACTCCCGTAATGAGTTCATCATCCAATTGGATAATTTCTGCAACACTACCCAGAGCACTTCGATAAAAAGGCTACGGTTGGGCGATTGTTGAGTGTTGGCAGGGTCAAGTTTTCAAAATGATGTTTACATCAAATGAAGTATCTCGTAACTTCATTTTATTTTGATAATATTTTAAAGATTTAATCTATTCAAATCTTGCCTTATAGTCTCATCTATGTGATGAACTTTTGAAGCTAATTATAACTTGAACGGTGGTAGTTCAAGTAGTATTTGGGAAAGATATAAGTATATTGGGGTATCTTGTAACTTCATCTTTTAAACTTATATCTAATTAATAATTGTATTATGAATGACAAAGATTTTCAGAAAAACGTTGAGACAAGGTTAGATATATGAGATCACCTTGCAACGATATTTTTTTTATACAGTTATACACTGGGACTTTGTGTATATTATGCATGGAAGAGGACTTCCAATATTTTGAAAAGTATATATGTATATATATATATACTGAATATTTTGCGACTTCATCGCATTAAGATATCAACTTGGTTCATTTCTTTTGACCAAGACTTTCATGAGTACTATGAGAAGGCTCATATATTGTTAATCATTATACATATTATTTTGGTGGGCTTGCTGCTCACCCTTGCTTTCTTCTTTCATCACACAACATCAGATAGACAAGATGAACCGGACCAAGCTCCCGATTCGCAAGAGGTTAGGAGACGTTCCGCAGTTTTCTAGAAGCACTGATGCCGCCATAGCTGAGGTAGGAACTACCAATAGGCTAGGCTTTCAACTTTTGATGTATCAGATTATGTATATTTATGAATTGTAATAATGGCAAAGAAATGTAAATTTATTCAGAAACCTGTTTAAGGTGTATTGGCATATAATTGTGGAATAAAACGACTTGTGATTATTTTTGGATATTCATCTCTGAGACTATAACTTGTGGTGTGTGTGTTTATTGTGGGGTCACAGTACAAAGTAGTTGATTATTTATTAAGATTGGGTGTTGTTAAGGGAAATGGAACTCGTGACAACCCGGATCCCCGACCCCGGATTTGGGGGTGTTACAGAAATGGTATCAGAGCTAAGCGTTATAAACCTCAGAGATGATGGGACGTTAAGATAATAAGTTCACTAAGATAATAAGAACTCTTTCCAAGTTCATAGTCGGACTACCTAACGTAGTACTGACAGTTAAAACCCTTATGGGAACCCTTATAAATGTAGCGATAGAAGCGTAGTTCGTTATCGTATATGGTAGCGGGACTCCGAACCCTGAAGTTGAGGAACATCAACGCGATGATGTTTTATTACTAATTGGAGATCAGATTGTGGATCCAATAGAGCGTCCTAACGCAGGACCGAATGATGTTGATATTGAGGATGTAGCGGTTGAGGATGTTGTCCTAGAAGGGATAGTTGCTGAGGAGGATCCCATGGAGGATCCTGACGAGATTGGATAAAGGACCACTGATGAATTGATGACCCTGGTTGGGTCGACTACCAGAGGTAGGATTGGCCGGTCACTACCAGAGGTTCGTTCAAGTTTGTAAAGATAGTAGCCCCTTTAACGCGGCTTACTCGTAAGACTGAGAAGTTCGAATGGACAGAGAAATGTGAGAACAACTTTTAAGAACCGAAGCAAAGGTTGGTGGCGTTCCCTATGTTGGCGTTGCCGGATGGAAAATGAGATTTTGTGATTTGTAAGTGACGCTTTGCATAAGGAATTAGGGTGCTTCTTATATAGCACAGCAAGGTAATCGCGTACGCGTCAACACAATTAAGGTAATATGAAATTCGATATCCCCGCCCATGAGCTTAGGCTCGTGGCAATAGTTTTACCCTAAAGATTGGAGGCACTACTTGTATGGAGAGAAGTGCGAGAATTACCTAAGCCATAAGTGCTCTAGTACATTTTCACGTAGAAAGAGCTCAACATATGCCAGAGGAGGCAGTTAGAGCTAATCAAGAATAATGATTGGGAGATTCTTTATCATTCGGGGAAAGCCAATGTGGTGGCTGATGCCCTTAGTAAAAAGGAGAGACACAAGATGATAATGTCTTTGGGAGAGTTTATAAGAGATTTTGGAAATAGTAGTGAAGGTAACCGGAGCCGGTACCGAAAAGCTGTTTGAGATTGCAATAGAGACCGAATTATTGGAAAAGAGCATACGGTGCCAGAGAAGGGTGATGAATGAAGGCAGAGAGCCAACAAATAAATATGAGATTAATACCGAGAAAGATGATAAGGGAATAATGAGGTTTCCTATAGAATTTGGGTTCCGAAAGTTCAAGAGCGTAAGGATGAGAACTTAGATGAGAGCCATAGTTTGAGGAATAAGATTTAGAGCAAACCCTGAACGTGATAGTCAGGGAGGTCGCCATCAAGATAGAAGGAACCCATGACATAATGGAGTGGAAAATGAGGATTTTAAATTAAAAGATGACCCCAATTATGGGGAGTAGGATGAAACATTTCATACTAAGGAAACAGAAAGTCGAGTAAGGAAAGGAGACCCGAGACGGTACTCCTATACGGCAATTCATGGACCTGTCTAGACAGAACTTAGACTATTATCCCCAACCACCACCTTGAGGAAACAATGCGATAGGAAATTCTTTCAGGACCTGTAAGTCTCTAAGCTCTCAGAGTTCCAAGGAACAGGTTGACCCAGTCGAGGCAAGAGCCTGGATAAAGGAAATAGAGGAATCATTTGAGATTCTGAATGATTGACGAATCACAAAAGACTGTTTTTGTCACTTACCCTCCTAAGAGAGAGACCACCCGCTGGTGAAAGGCCAAGGAAGGCACGGAGCAAGAGATTATAATAAACTGATTTAAGTTCAGTCAATTGTTTTCAGGAAAGTACTTCCCAAGGTTATGGAGATAGTGTAAAAGCCTAAGAGCCAGAACAAAGGCAGACGAGTATGATGAATTATGAATCTAAGTTGTAAAAGTTATCAAGATTCGTTCTGAAGACACGAATCCAGAATGACGGGATATTTGAAATCAATGCTTATGTTGTGTTGGTTCATGAAATAACGATAAGAGAAAGGAATATAAAGGCAAGAGAGTTTGAGGAATGATATGGGAGTTGGGTATGAGGAAACCCTAAAGACTCATAGAAATAGAAATAGAAAAGTAGGTAATCGTCCGGATGAGAGTGATTCACCATGAGTTAAATTGATGGTTGAAGGTATAAGAGATACATATATTTTATCCCCTGTAAGTTGGGAAGATTCGAGGAAACCTTGAGATAATTCGAAGGATAAATAATGAGACGCGGATAGACTGAGGAGACAAGAAAGTAAGAAATTAAGAAAATTGGGTGAAGGAAGTGACCTTCAAGAAGGTAAAGTGTAAGACCGGTGGCATGATACCCAGAAAGGGAGACGCCAGATATGAAAGATATCCCAACATTGAGATGACTGTTGTGATAAACAACAAAAGTAAATAAGGAATTATTAAGAAGAAGTTCACGTTGAACATGACCAATATCTTCCAGAACATCCATGTTATCATTACCAAATCAAGAAAGAAAAGTGGATGACCATTGTTATCTTTTGGAGGCCATATGGATTGACCTCAATTTGAATAAGGATGCTATTATGAAGTTAGGTATAGACTATCGAGGTGGGAATGATTGAATAAGACACCCTTATCAGGGATATATGACTTGATTTATCCATGGAAGGATGCAGGTACCTTTTAAAGGTGGAATTAAGGATAGAACATCGGTAACTTAAAATGAATCCTAGGGGAATGCATAAAGGTTGGAATTTCACCCTTAATAGGGACAGTATGAGTTTTGACAGTATGATTTGGAAAGGGTTAATGTAGCAACAACCTTTAAGAATCAGTGGAGAAATTTTTCAGAAGTATATAGACAATGGTTCTAGTAATAGTAAATGGTATTTTAATATGCCCTGTATCTAGGGAATACAGGAGGAACGATTGAAGGATAACCTTAGAGGTTTTACAAGGAGAAAGGTAATATTCAAAATTTTCAAGAATAGAAATGTTGATAAAGGAAATATGACGTAATTATAATGTTGCCAAGTGGGGCACGTGTTAAACCACGAGAAAGTATGGATCGAACCAGTAATGGTCGAAATTATTCAGGGCAATTAGGACTTAAGATAAAAGATGTTCTAATTATGATTGAGAGTCAGTCATGACAGTGATTAACCTCTAAAGACTGAGGCAATAACTTATGGAAAAATGGTGATTTTTTTTTACTCATCAGATTTTAAGGAAAGCATTTTCACATAAGCTGTGATTGAAATAAGGTAGAAAATTTATTTGGAGATGGTTAAAGTGACATTGACTGTAAGGAAATTTTACTATCAGGAAAGGCCAAAGAGGTGGCCGACACTTTAAAGGTAAGAGGATAATTATAGGCGCTTGTGCCAAAAGAATACAGTGATGATGGTTAAAACTGTGAAGGTTGTATTATGGTTTGGAAGATTGACATTCCTTCTGATGACTGTGCAATACCCAGCCGTAATAGTAGTTGGTAAAGGTTTAATTCGTGTAATCGCCATGAGCGGGCTATCTATCTTAGAAGGTACTATCTTGAGAATGAGCCTGGACCATGTTTCAAAAGGACTTAACGAACCTTTGAGATAAGGAGTGTTCTTCATGAATCAGAAATGGTGATTATGTTACCTCCTTAGAAGGATTTGATACGAAATGTATGGACTTCGTATGGTTAGCTATTAAGATTTCATGGAAAGTGAATGATGACAGTGGGTCAGTGGTGGACCATAGTAAGGCAGCAATGATTCTGCGAGTAACGAGCTGATTACAACCGTGAGAGTTGTATTGGAATGGATGTTGAGATTGAGTACCACTAAACGGGTCGTGGTAGTGTATAAGTTATCATTGATAGACTAATTAAGTAGAGTATCTACCTATTGAATATTTATTCCCTCTTATGAAAAGAGAGTCGTATTACTATATGAGGAAGGTTGCGGTGCAAGCATAGAACTCTAGTAACGGTGATGTCTAATATGAGATCCCAGGTTCGATTTTCGAAATCGAGGGAGTTTCAAAGGTGATTGTGTATAAGCTCGAGGAAGAGCATGGGTCCATAGAATGATGGACGGAATAGAAATATTTAGGCATGGGAAATACGATGCTATAATACTTGATGCTGATATAAATACGTATATGTTTTGTTCTCCTATGACAAACCTCTATAGTTCAGAGGTAGGTTCCAAGCCAGATATTTTGTGGCAGTATATTTTTTTTATATATACAATTCTCTTCAGTTCGTTCTTTTCTCTTCTTTTCATTTCATGTAAGTTGAGAAGAACAACCCTTCCAGAAGGGGAGGTATTGCCGAATGACTGTCTATCTGTGTGATAGAAGCCTAGTAGGATACCAACTATTGTTTAATTGCTTGTCAAGTACTAAAGGCTGGCCACCTTCTGTACTAACTATGCGAGATAACAAGTGTTCATGATCATAGTGATCTCTCAATAAATTCTTTTACTTCTATATGAAGGATTAAGCTTTCGAAAATAGAAACAGCTGAAAAAGGAGTAGTAAAGTTATGGTGGTATTCAGAATGGGAACACATTCGTAATACTAAGGTTGACGTGGTTATTAAAAGGTTATAGAATGCTAACGAGCAAAAGTATAACCAGTATAATATTAGGAACGGAAGGTAGTAGCGATTACGAACTCGAAAAGAATGGGTATTGAGAAGCAAAAGCTCTAATGCTAAACGCTATAATGAGAGTCTGTGCAATAGACTTGAAAAAATTTGGAATGATCACTTAACGCGGATTTAGTTATATCACGACAATAGATCATATGTCATTATCGAGGTGTCACCTTATGAGATCCTTGAGGGAAGATAATGTCAATCTCCCTTATGTTAGGATGAAGTTGTAGAGCGCAAGATGCTCGGACCCGTAGTAGTCCAAAGGACCAGGGATATAATAGATCTAATCAGAGGACGGCTGGTAGTAACCCAAGATGGATATAACAGGTATGATGATTTGACTCAAAAAGGACAAAGAGTATGAAATAGGGGGCCTAGTAATGTTATAGGTATCCCCTTGGAAACCCTTGAAAAAGGATTGATGAGGTTCGGAAAGAAAGGAAAGCTAAGTCTATAATTTGTTGGACCCTTGGATATATTAAGACGTTTGGGAAGTTAGCATATGAGCTAGCCCTACCCCCGAACCTGTAGCAAGTTCATAACGTGTTCCACGTATCAATGTTAAGGAAGTGTAATTCAGATGCCAGACAAATAGGGGCATATGAGCGCATAGACATGCAACCAGACGTAACCTATATGGAGCAACCAGGAAGGGTATAGAGTAAAAAGGAACGAGTGCTTAGGAGAAGGGTTATCAAACTAGTAAGAGTTTAATGGTAGAACCACAATGTGGGAAAATTTACTCGAGAGTTAGAAAGTGCAATGCTAAGAGAGTATCCCTATTCATTTTCTATCTGATTCCGGGACAGAATCCTTTTAAGGAGGGGAGACTGTAATAACCCCAATTTTTGGGAAATTTTTGAAACCCTTATGAATAGTGTTTTTGCTGAATGAGAAAACTTTTCATGCCACACTATGTAGGGGTTCTGATATGGATATTCTGAGATTTTATTAGTACTTTATATGGGATATAAGTGTATGTAAAGATCGTCAGAATCCAAATCCGAACACTTTGATTTTTCCCGGAAATACACTAGATACGGAAAGATTTGAGAAAAAAGGTAACAGGATAAAAAGGATTTAAATTAAAGGATTATAGGAGAGGATCATAAAAGGAATATAATATATTGAGAAAGGTTAAGGGAACCTAAGTAATAAGATCCCGGGTATGATCCTTCAAACGATAAACGAAAACGAAAGTTAAGCGAACCGTATAACAGATCAGCGGTCATTAGGCAAACAATTAGGAAGTTAATCAAAATGATTAGAGAGGATGATGTCACCCAACCAATGAGAAGAGGACAAGGAGGGGAGGATGACATCATGAGGATGACACAAGCATGACATGGGAAGGAAGGAGATGTGGTGGCTTTTTAACCACACAAAATCAAGGGTAACTAGGTAATTTACTAAAACAAACACAAAAATCAAACCAACCAAGCCAAGCAAATCATTTTTCATCAAAATCAAAAAGAAACCAAGCCATTGTTCTTCATGCTCTCGGCCAAAACAGAACCAGCACACTAAAACTGCTGTATCTCCTTCATTTCTCACTCAAATATTGTGTTCTATAGCTCATTGGAAAGGTATTGAGATGGCCTACAACTCTTGTTCACAAGTCTCGTCCAAATAATCATGGTAAGATCCTCATTTTTACAGTTCTTTAAATCGGACTTTTAGAAACTTCAAAGCCTAACTTTGTGTTCTTGATTTCTTTGGAAAGATCAAGCTTGTAGGAGGCTCCATAAGGCTTCCTAGCAACTTAACACCTCCCAAGGAAGGTATAAACTTCAAACCCTAGCCTTTACTTTATTTGTTAGTAAGCTTAATGGTTGGTTTTGTGAAATGAGAAGCATGGATTATGATTATTAGTAGTTTGGTTTGATTTGGAAGTGTTTTGGTAATTGAAGCTTGATTATAGTTCATAGGTCTTGATTGTGGTTGTTTGAGTTGAAAACCTTGGAGATTATGGACTGATGTGGTATGGATTAGGTGAAGTTTTGTTGTATTGATGGTTATGAGTTGGTTGGTGGTTAATTGGAGTAGTTTAAACATTGGTAATCGCGTAAACATAGCCGTCGTAACGTCCGATTTTCTTTGGACTGTTTTTGTGCATAACATTAGGACCCGAGAACCCCCTGCTAGATTATGACCACTGCCATGTTTAGATAGCTCATGTTACGAGCTTCGTTTTGATATGTAGTTCGTTCGATTCCGATGCATGGTTTAGGAGAAACGACCGTTTCAAGTAACGGCGTTTCGCGAACGAAACTTTTCCCCTCGCCTTACTTTGAAACATAGGTTAAAGACCAAAAAAACGGTTAATTAATGTATGAAACATTTATGGTAAGTGTGTTAGGCAGTTGGTAAGACACTCGCGAAGGAATCGCCTTAAAACTCGTAAAGGTTAAATTATTAAAAATGGTGGAGCCGAGGGTACCCGAGTGACTTAAGCAAATCAGTAAGCGCAAAACGAGCGTTAGAGTCTGAGTTGGTTAGAGTATAGATTTACAAGTGACTTTGGTTTAATTCCAACTTACTTGTTGTTTATAGGTTACCAGACTCATCCCGAGCCATTCGTAACCCCCAGTCGCTCAGGCAAGTTTTCTACCCGATATACTGTTGTTGTGATGTAAATATATGTATATGCATTATCTTGTGATAGTGCATGATTGTTATTAGCAAATTTTGCGATATATTGGAGCATGCTGATATGGTATATATGCATGTCTGTTTCGTAATCTGGTTATCTATCTGTTGATTTCAATGCTTATAGTTGCATAATACCTATGCTAGAAATAAGCAAGTAGTTGCGTATACCCTTAGTATAGGGGATAAAAGGTGAACATATTTCTAAACCGGGAGTCGATGTTCCCGAGTATATTATATATATATATATATATTTATATATATATGGATATAGTTTTTAAAACTATGGATCGAATAAGGTTTATTCGATACCTTTATTTTACTTAATTGAATATTAATTTGAGTATTCATTCGAGGGCTTATGACTCAGTTTATATTATTATTGAATATTACTTGGATATTCATTTGAGGATGTATGATTCCTTTATTTTATGAATATTATTTATAGTATTCATTCGAGGTATTATGACTCCGCTTATTACTTAATAATATTCTTTATTGTATTAAAGAATAAGGTGTCGATAATCAAACTTACTTTTGATTATTCAAATAAAGATATTACTTTCGTATAAGTATATCTTTGATTATTTGCTATTCATTTCAAGTATAAGTTTTAATACTTCTACTTCAATTATTTTATAAAGATTATTCTTTATGGGAATATTATTTAAATAATAATATTCAGACATTTTCTAAATATTCTGGGGACTGATTTACTTCATTAAATCAGCTTCACTCCAAACATTCTTAAAAATGTTTTGCGAGTCTTCAAAATGATTTTTTTTAAAAGTTAGAGCGGATCCCAAAACTCATTTTTTTAAGATCCTCCTTTCGAAGGGGATTTAAATACTCGCTCAAAACCTGAGGGATCCGGCTCTGTGGTGTGTTTTATATTCGCAACAAGGTTGCTGTTTTGATAAATAAATTGATTACTTACCCAACACTCGGGAAGTAAAATTCTTGGAACAAGTTAATCCATTAACAGGCATCGCCTGGGAAATATCGGTGAGTTCTCCTTTCCAAATAGATACGACTTCTTGGTGGAGCCGTATCAACAAGTTTCTACTTGGGGAAAGTGGGGACAAGCTTTACGTTTCAGAGTCATGGATTTCATCTGAACTAGGAGTGGCGTAAGTGGCTGAGTAGCGCCGGCCCAGCCTTATTATATTGGCCCAAATGGCCTGGAAGTTCCGCTAAGGCGGTCCATTCCTTAGGAGTTCAGTGTTCGGTTGACAAGTAAATCCGACAGGTTCTCCTCTACATGTAGAAAATGGTGGGGTTGTACTACTACGACTGATCATCGTAAGTGGTCTTCCTGGCGCGGCAAACTCCCGTAATGAGTTCATCATCCAATTGGATAATTTCTGCAACACTACCTAGAGCACTTCGATAAAAAGGCTACGGTTGGGCGATTGTTGAGTGTTGGCAGGGTCAAGTTTTCAAAATGATGTTTACATCAAATGAAGTATCTCGTAACTTCATTTTATTTTGATAATATTTTAAAGATTTAATCTATTCAAATCTTGCCTTATAGTCTCATCTATGTGATGAACTTTTGAAGCTAATTATAACTTGAACGGTGGTAGTTCAAGTAGTATTTGGGAAAGATATAAGTATATTGGGGTATCTTGTAACTTCATCTTTTAAACTTATATCTAATTAATAATTGTATTATGAATGACAAAGATTTTCAGAAAAACGTTGAGACAAGGTTAGATATATGATATCACCTTGCAACGATATTTTTTTTTATACAGTTATACACTGGGACTTTGTGTATATTGTGCATGGAAGAGGACTTCCAATATTTTGAAAAGTATATATGTATATATATATATACTGAATATTTTGCGACTTCATCGCATTAAGATATCAACTTGGTTCATTTCTTTTGACCAAGACTTTCATGAGTACTATGAGAAGGCTCATATATTGTTAATCATTATACATATTATTTTGGTGGGCTTGCTGCTCACCCTTGCTTTCTTCTTTCATCACACAACATCAGATAGACAAGATGAACCGGACCAAGCTCCCGATTCGCAAGAGGTTAGGAGACGTTCCGCAGTTTTCTAGAAGCACTGATGCCGCCATAGCTGAGGTAGGAACTACCAATAGGCTAGGCTTTCAACTTTTGATGTATCAGATTATGTATATTTATGAATTGTAATAATGGCAAAGAAATGTAAATTTATTCAGAAACCTGTTTAAGGTGTATTGGCATATAATTGTGGAATAAAACGACTTGTGATTATTTTTGGATATTCATCTCTGAGACTATAACTTGTGGTGTGTGTGTTTATTGTGGGGTCACAGTACAAAGTAGTTGATTATTTATTAAGATTGGGTGTTGTTAAGGGAAATGGAACTCGTGACAACCCGGATCCCCGACCCCGGATTTGGGGGTGTTACAGAATAAGTATAAATTGTTAATGTGGAGTTGTTGGGGCTGTTATTATGTAGTATGGATGGAGTTTTGATTGGGTTGTGAATTGGGATTGATTGGTGGTTGTTTTGGAATGGTTTAAATTTGGGAAATCGCGTAAACATAGCCGTCGTAATGCCCGATTTACCGTAGACTGTTTTTGTTCTTAACATCAGAACCCTTGAACTCACTGCTAGATTTTGACCATTGCCATGTTTAGATAGTTCATGTTACGAGCTTCGTTTTGATATGTGGTTCGTTTGATTCCGATGTACGGTTTAGGAGAAACGGCCGTTTTAAGTAACGACGTTTCGCGAACGAATCATTACCCCTCGCCTTACTTTGAAACATAGGTTAAAGACCTTAAAGGACTAATTGAAGTATGAAACATTTATGTAAGGTGTAATAGGCAGTTGGTAAGACACTTGCGAAAGAATCGCCTTAAAACTCGTAATGGTTAATTTATTAAAAATGGTGGAGCCGAGGGTACTCGAGTGACTTAAGAGAATCAGTAAGCGCAAAGCGAGCGTTAGAGTCTAAGTTGGTTAATGTAAAGATTTACAAGTGACTTTGGTTTAATTCCAACTTACTTGTTGTTTATAGGTTACCAGACTCGTCCCAAGCCATTTGTAACCCCCAGTCGCTCAGGCAAGTTTTCTACCCGTATAACTGTTGTTGTGATGTATATGTGTATATGCATGATCTTGTGATAAATGCATATTTGTTATTAGCAAATTCTTGCGATATATTGTAGCATGTGATATGGTACATATGCATGCCTGTTTCGTATTCTTGCCATATATATCTGTTGGTTCAGTTGATAATACCTATGCTAGAGAATAGCGGTAATTTGCATATACCCTTAGTATAGGGACCCAAAGGTGAAAACATTTTCTAAAATCGGGAGTCGAGGATCCCGAGTAGATTTTGTATATATATATATATTTTATATATATATATGGTTATAGTTTTCAAAACTATTAATCGAATAAGGTTTATTCGATAACTTTAACTTTATTTTATTATATGAATATTATTTCGAATATTCATTCGAGGGCTTATGACTCAACTTATATTATTTAATGATTATTAATTGGATATTCATTTGAGGATGTATGACTCCTTTATTTTATTTAATGAATATTATTTATAATATTCATTCGAGGTATTATGACTCCGCTTACTATTTATTAATATTCTTTATTTTATTAAAGAATAAGGTTCGATAATCAAACTTACTTTTGATATTCAAATAAAGATATTACTTTCGTATAAGTATATCTTGGATTATTTACTATTCATTTCAAGTAAGTTTTCCAACTTTTACCTCAATTATTCTTTATGGGAATATTAATTAAATAATAATATTCAGATATTTTCTAATATATTGGGACTGATTTACTTCATTAAATCAGCATTACTCCAAACACTCTTTAAAGTATTTTCGAGTCTTCAAAATGATTTTTAAAAGTTAGAGCGGATCCCAAAACTCATTTTTATATTTAAGATCTTCCTTTTTTAAGGGGATTTAAATACTCGCTCAAAACCTGAGGGATCCGGCTCTGTGGTGTATTTTATATTCGCAACAAGGTTGCTGTTTTGGTAAATGATTTGATTACTTACCCAACGTTCGGGAAGTAAGTCCATCTATCGAGTCGGCATAAGCAACATGGGCTCAGTTGGCATCCATGATAGTGTAAGTGGCTCAGTGGGAGTCCATCAAATGCATAAGTGGCTGAGTGGCAGTCCGGCATAAGGTCCTATTGCGACCAGGGTGATGACCAGTGGGGAATTCGTCCATCTACTAGTAGAAAAGGTTACTTATTGGTATCTTTGCCTGATCAGCAAGATATCAGGTTTATGCCAAAATTCTTTCCTTTCCAAATTTATTGGATATTGCAATTTTGTTCATACTTTACATGACAGAGGTTTTCAGGAAACTTATGTATATATATAGGTGTATATATATATATCGGGACGTAATGAAGTATCTCGTAACTTCATTATTTATAATGATATTCAAAGATTGAATCTATTCAAATCTTGTCTTGTAATCTCATCTATGTGATGAACTTTTGAAAGTTCATTATAACTTGAACGGTGGTAGTTCAAGTAGTATTTGGAAAAGATATAAGTATATTGGAGTATCTTGTAACTTCATCTTTTAAACTTATATCTAGTAAATGATTATCTTATGCATGACAAAGATTTTCAGAAAAACGTTGAGACAAGGTTAGATATATGAGATCACCTTGCAACGATATTTTTATACAGTTATAAATTGTAACTCTGAGTATATTATGCATGGAAGACGACTTCCAAGATTTTGAAGAGTATATATACATATATACTGAATATTTTGCGACTTGGTCGCGTTAAGATATCAACTTGGTTCATTTCTTTTGACCAAGACTTTTATGAGTACTATGAGAATGCTCATATATTGTAAATTATTATACATATTATTTCGGTGGGCTTGTTGCTCACCCTTGCTTTCTTCTTTCATCACACAATATCAGATAGATGAGATGAACAGGACCAAGCTCCCAATTCGCAAGCGGATAGGAAACGTCCCGCAGCTTTCTGGAAGCGTTGAGGCCGCTGTAGCTGAGGTAGAAATTACCAATAGGCTAAGTTTTCAACTAATGATGTACCAGACTTATGTATCTTTATCAATTGTAATAATGGCAAAGAAATGTAAATTTATTCAGAAACCCGTTTAAGGTGTATTGGCATATAATTGTGGAATAAAAAGACTTGTGATTATTTCGGATATTCATCTCTGAGACTATAACTTGTGGTGTGTGTGTTTATTGTGGGGTCACAGTACAGAGTAGTTGATTATTTATTAAGATTGGGTGTTATTAAGGGAAATGGAACTCGTGACAACCCGGATCCCCGACCCCGGATTTGGGGGTGTTACAGAAGTGGTATCAGAGCTAAGCGTTATAAACCTCAGAGATGATGTGACGTTAAGATAATAAGTTCACTAAGAAAATAAGAACTCTTGCCAAGTTCATAGTCGGACTACCTAACGTAGTACTGACAGTTAAAACCCTTATGGGAACCCTTATAAATATCGTGATAGAAGCGTAGTTCGTTATCGTATATGGTAGCGGGACTCCGAACCTTGAGGTTGAGGAGCAACAGCGCGATGATGTTTTATTACTAATTGGAGATCAGATTAGGGATCCGATAGAGCGTCCTAACGCGGGATCGGATGATGTTCATATTGAGGATGTAGCGGTTGAGGATGTTGTCCTAGAAGGGATAGTTGCTGAGGAGGATCCCATGGAGGATCCTGACTAGAATGAATAAAGGACCACTGATGAATTGATGACCATGGTTAGGTCGACTACTAGAGGTAGGATTGGTCGATCACTACCGGAGGTTCGTTCAAGTTTGTAAAGATAGTAGCCCCCTTTAACGCGGCTTACTCGTAAGGCTGAGAAGTTTGAATGGACAAAGAAACGCGAGAATAGCTTTCAAGAACAGAAGCAAAGATTGGTGATGGCCCCTATATTGGCATTGCCGAATGGAAAAAGGAGATTTTGTGATTGTATTGACGCTTCGCATAAGGAATTAGGGTGCTCTTATACAGCACAACAAGGTACTCGCGTACGCGTCAAGAAAATTAAGGGAATATAAAATTTGATATCCCCTCCCATGAGCTTGGGCTCGTGGCAATAGTTTTGCCCTAAAGATTGGAGGCACTACTTGTATGGAGAGAAGTGCGAGAATTACCTAAGCCATAAGTGCTCTAGTACATTTTCACGCAGAAAAGAGCTTAACACGCGCCATAGGAGGTGGTATGAGCTAAATCAAGGATTACGATTATGAGATTCTTTATCATCCAGGGAAAGCCAATATGGTGGCTAACGCCCTTAGTAGAAAGGAGAGACTCAAGATGATAATGTCTTTGGGAGAGTTGATAAGAGATTTTGAGGAAAAGGAAACAAAAGTAAAGGTAACCGGAGCCGGTACCGAAAAGCTGTTTGAGATTGCAATACAGCCCGAATTATTGGAAAAGAACATATTGTGCCAGAAAAAGTGATGAATGAAGGCAGAAAGCCAACAAATAGATAAGAGATTAATACCGAGAGAGATGATAAGGGAATAATGAGGCATTCCTATAGAATTTGGGTTCCAAATGTTCAAGAGCTTAAAGATGAAATCTTAGATGAAAGCTAGTTGAGGAATAAGATTTAGAGCAAACCCTGAACGTGATAGTCAGGGAGGTCGCCATCAAAATAGAAGGAGCTTATAACATAATGGAGTGGAAAATGAGGATTTAAAATGTGCAGGATGACCCCAATTATAGGGAGAATAAGGGAACGTTCAGACTATGGAAACGGGAGTCGAGTAAGGAAAGGAGACCCGAGACGGTACTCCTATATGGCAATTCATGGACCTGTCTAAACAGAACTTATACTTTTATTCCCAACCACCACCTTGAGGAAATAATGCGGTGAGAAACTCTTTCAGGACCTTTAAGTCTCTAAGCTCTCAGAGTTCCAAGGAACAGGTTGACCTAGTCGAGGCAAGAGCCTGGCTAAAGGAAATAGAGGAATCATTTGAGATTCTGAATGATTGACGAATCACAAAAGACTGTTTTGTCACTTACCCTCCTAAGAGAGAGGCCGCCCGCTGATGAAAGGCCAAGGAAGGCATGGAGCAAGAGATTATAATAAACTGATTTAAGTTCATTCAATTGTTTTCAGGAAAGTACTTCCCAAGGTTAAGGAGATAGTGTAAAAGCTTTAGAGCTAGAACAAAGGCAGAAGAGTATGATGAATTATGAATATAAGTTGTAAAAGTTGTCAAGATTCGTTCTGAGGACACGAATCCAGAATGACGGGATGTTTGAAATCAATGCTTATGTTGTGTTGGTTCATGAAATAATGATAAGAGAAAGGAAAATAAAAAGAAACTGGAGTGGAAAGGAATATAAAGGCAATAGAGTTTGAGGTATGATAAAGGAGTTGGGTATGAGGAAACCCTAAAGACTCGTAGTAATAGAAATAGAAAAGTATGTAATCGTCAGGATGAGGGTGATTCATCATGAGTTAAAATTGATGGTTGAAGGCATAAGAGATACATATATTTTATCCCCTGTAAGTTGGGAGGATTCGAGGAAACCTTGAGATAATTCGAAGGATAAATAATGAGACGCGGATAGACTGAGGAGACAAGGAAGTAAGAAATTAGGAAAATGGGATGAAGGAAGTGACCTTCAAGAATGTGAAGTGTAAGACCGGTGGCTCGATACCCAGAAAGGGAGACGCCAGGTATGAAAGATATCCCAACATTGAGGTGACTGTTGAGATAAACAACAAAAGTAAATAAGGAATTATTAAGAAGAGGTTCACGTTGAACAAGACCAATATCTTCCAGAACATCCTTGTTATCGTTACCAAATTAGGCAAGAAAAGCGGATAACAGTTGTTATCTTTTGGAGGCCATATTGATTGACCTCATTTTGAATACAGATGTTATTATGAAATTAGGCATATACTATCGAGGTGGGAATGATTGAATAAGACACCCTTATCAAGGATATATGACTTGATTTATCCATGGAAGGATGCATGTACCTTTTTAAAGGTGGAATTAAGGATAGAACATCGGTAACGTAAAACGAATCCTAGGGGAATGCATAAAGGTTGGCATTTCACCCTTAATAGGGATAGTATGAGTTTTGATAGTATGAATTTGAAAGGATTAAAGTAATAACAACCTTTAAGAATCAGTGGAGAATTTTTTTTTCCAGAAGTATATAGACAATGATTCTGGTATAAATAAATGGTATTTTGATATGCCCTGTATCTAGGGAATACAGGAGGAACGATTCAAGGATAACCTTAGAGGTTTTACAAGGAGAAAGGTAATATTCAAAATTCTCAAGAATAGAAATGTTGATAAAGGGAATATGACGTAATTATAATGATGCCAAGTGGGGCACGTGTTAAACCACGAGAAAGTATGGATCGAACCAGTAAAGGTCGAAATTGTTCAGGGCAATTAGAGCCTAAGATAAAAGATGTTCTAAGTATGATTGAGAGTCAGTCGTGACAATGATTAACCTCTAAAGACTGAGGCAATAACTTATGGAAAAATGGTGATTTTTTTATTTACTCATTAGATTTTAAGGAAAACATCTTCTCATAAGCAGTGATTGAAATGAGGTAGAAAATTTATTTGGAGTTGGTTAAAATGACATTGACTGTAAGGAAATTTTACTATCAGGAAAGGCCAAAGAGGTGGCCGACACTTTAAAGGTAAGAGGATAATTATAGGCGCTTGTGACAAAGGAATACAGTGATGATGGTTAAAGCTGAAGGTTGTATTATGGTTTGGAAGATTGACATTCCTTCTGATGACTGTGCAATACCCAACCGTAATAGTAGTTGGTAAAGGTTTAATTCGTGTAATCGCCATGAGCGGGCTATCTATCTCAGAAGATACTATCTTGAGATAAGCCAGGATCATGTTTCAAAAAGGACTAGACGAACCCTTGAGTTAAGTCTTCTATTTAAGGCATACGATTAAGAATGGTATTTACCTGCTATCGTTGCTTTGACTGAAACTCTTCTGCAATTTTATCTACTTCATGTCATGAAAGTACGTCAGAGTTTGGAGTGTTCTTCATGAATTATGAATAGTGATTATGTTAACTCCTTAGGAGAATTCTATACGACATGTATGGACTCCGTATGATTAGATATTAAGATTTCATGGAAAGTGAATGACGACAGTAGGTCAGTGGTGGACCATAGTAAGGCAGCAATGATTCTGCGAGTAATGAGCTGATTACAATCGTGAGAGTTGTATTGGAATGGGTGTTGAGATTGAGTACCACTAATCGGGTCGTGGTAGTGTATAAGTTATCATTGATAGACTAATTAAGTAGAGTATCTACCTATTGAATATTTATTCCCTCTTATGAAAAGAGAGTCGTATTACTATATGAGGAAGGTTGCGGTGCAAGCATAGAATTCTAGTAACGATGATGTCTAGAATGAGATCCCAGGTTCGATTTTCAATATCGAGGGAGTTTCAAAGGTGATTGTGTATAAGCTCGAGGAAGAGCATGGGTCCATAGAATGATGGACGGAATAGCAAAAATATTTAGGCATGTGAAATACGATGCTATAATACTTGATGTTGATATAAATACATATATATTTTGTTCTCCTATGACAAACTTCTATAGTTCAGAGGTAGATTCCAAGCTAAATATTTTATGGCAATAAAATTTTTACGAATATACAATTCTCTTCAGTTCATTCTTTTCTCTTCTTTTCATTTCATGTAAGCTGAGAAGAACAACCCTTCCAGAAGGGGATGTATTGCCAAATGACTATCTATCTGTGTGATAGAAGCCTAGTAGGATACCATCTATTGTTTAATTGCTTGTCAAGTACTAAAGGCTGGCCACCTTCTGTACTAACTATACGATATAACAAGTGTTCACGATCATAGTGATCTCTCAACAAATTCTTTTACTCCTATATGATTGATCAAACTTTGGAAAATAGAAACAGCTGAAAAAGGAGTAGTAAAGTTATGGTGGTATTCGGAATGGAGACACATTCGTGATACTAAGGTTGATGCGTGTATTAAAAGGTTATAAAATGCTAACGAGCAAAGGTGTAACCAGTATAATATTAGGAACGGAAGATAATAGCGATTACGAACTGGAAAAGAGTGGGTATTGAGAAGCAAAAGCTATAATCCTAGAAGCTATGATGAGGGTCTGTGCAATAGACTTGAAAGAAATTGGAACGATCACTTAACATGAATTGATTTTTTTCTTACGACAATAGATCATATGTCATTATCGAGATGTCGCCTTATGAGATCCTTGAGGGAAGACAATGTCGATCTCCCTTATGTTAGGATGAAGTTGTAGAGCGCAAGATGCTCGGACCAGCAGTGGTCCAAAGGACCAAGGATTTAATAGATTTAATCAGAGGACGGCTGGTAGTAGCCCAAGATGGACATAAGAAGTATGATGATTTGACACGAAAGGATAAGGAATGGGAAGTAGGGGACCTAATGTTGTTATAGGTATTCCCTTGGAAAGGATTGATGAGATTCGGAAAGAAAGGAAAGCTAAGTCCACAATTTGTCGGACCCTTGGATATATTAAGAAGTATTGGGAAGTTAGCATATGAGCTAGCCTTACCCCAGAACATGTAGCAAGTCATAACGTGTTTCACGTATCAATGTTAAGAAAGTGTAATTCGGATGCCAAATAAATAAGGGCATATGAGCGCATAGACATGCAACCCGACGTAACCTATATGGAGCAACCAGGAAGGGTTATAGAGTAAAAAGGAACAAGTGCTTAGGAGAAGGATTATTAAACTAGGCAGAGTTTGGTGGTAGGACCCCAATGTGGGAAAATTTACTTGAGAGTTAGAAAGTGCAATGCTAAGAGAGTATCCCTATTCATTTTCTATCTGATTCCGGGACGGAATCCTTTTAAGGAGGGGAGACTGTAATAACCCCAATTTTTGGAAAATTTTTGATACCCTTATGAATAGTGTTTTTGCTGAATGAGAAAACTTTTCACGCCACACTAGGTAGGGGTTCTTTTAAGGATATTCTGAGATTTTATTGGCACTCTATATGGTATATAAGTGTATGTAAAGATCATCAGAATCCAATTCCGAACACTTTGATTTTTCCCGGAAATCTACTAGATATCAAAAGAATTGAGTATAAGGTAACAGGATAAAAAGGATTTAAATTCAAGGATTTTATTAGAGGATCATAAAAAGGAATATAATGTATTGAGAAAGGTCAAGGGAACCTAAGTAATAAGATCCCGGGTATGATCCCTCAAACGATAAACGAAATCGAAAGTTAAGCGAACCGTATAACAGATCAGCGGTCATTAGGCAAACAATTAGGAAGTTAATCAAAGAGATTAGAGGGGATGATGTCATCCAACCAATGAGAAGAGGACAAAGAGGGGAGGATGATATCACATGATGACATAAGCATGACATAGGGAGGAAGGAGATGTGGTTGGTTTATAACCACACAAAGACAAGGTTATTAAGGTAATTAACCAAAAACAAAACAAATAAATAATCAACCAACCAAGCCAAACATTTCATTTTCACCAAAAAAACACAAACTTTTCATTTCCTTCTTCCTAGCTCTCGGCTTTTGCCATTTTCAAAGGAAAGAAAAATCCAAAACCAAGATCCAAGCTTTGTTAAATCATGAGGTAATTATCTAAGGTTCCTTATACATAGATATAGCTATCCCATGAGTTTAAGCTTCTAATTACTTCACAATCTCTTCCAATAAATCATGGAAGAAGATGGTGAATAGTGTTTTTCAAGAACTAAAATTTTTGTTCTTGAAGTTTTGTTTAGTTTAATCTTAGATAAGGACTTTAAGGGTGATTCCAAGCCATTCTCTTGATTCTCCACTCTCCAAGGAAGGTATAAACTCCAAACCCTAGCTTTAGTTTTGAGTAATTAGGAATGAATATGATTGATATAGTATATGTGAAGCATGATACCTGTTTGTTTAAAGTTTGGTTGAGTTTGTAGAGATTAGTTGGTTTTGTGGTGTTTTTGGAGTTGTAAATCTTGATAATTAGTTAAAGAACCTAAGTAAAGCTTTTAGTTCATGTGGGGAATAAGTATAAATTGTTAATGTGGAGTTGTTGGGGCTGTTATGATGTAGTATGGATGGAGTTTTGATTGGGTTGTGAATTGGGATTGATTGGTGGTTGTTTTGGAATGGTTTAAATTTGGGAAATCGCGTAAACATAGCCGTCATAATGCCCGATTTACTGTAGACTGTTTTTGTTCTTAACATCAGAACCCTTGAACTCACTGCTAGGTTTTGACCATTGCCATGTTTAGATAGTTCATGTTATGAGCTTCGTTTTGATATGTGGTTCGTTTGATTCCGATGTACGGTTTAGGAGAAACGGCCGTTTTAAGTAACGACGTTTCGCGAACGAATCATTACCCCTCGCCTTACTTTGAAACATAGGTTAAAGACCTTAAAGGACTAATTGAAGTATGAAACATTTATGTAAGGTGTAATAGGCAGTTGGTAAGACACTTGCGAAAGAATCGCCTTAAAACTCGTAATGGATAATTTATTAAAAATGGTGGAGCCGAGGGTACTCGAGTGACTTAAGAGAATCAGTAAGCGCAAAGCGAGCGTTAGAGTCTAAGTTGGTTAATGTATAGATTTACAAGTGACTTTGGTTTAATTCCAACTTACTTGTTGTTTATAGGTTACCAGACTCGTCCCAAGCCATTTGTAACCCCCAGTCGCTCAGGCAAGTTTTCTACCCGTATAACTGTTGTTGTGATGTATATGTGTATATGCATGATCTTGTGATAAATGCATATTTGTTATTAGCAAATTCTTGCGATATATTGTAGCATGTGATATGGTACATATGCATGCCTGTTTCGTATTCTTGCCATATATATCTGTTGGTTCAGTTGATAATACCTATGCTAGAGAATAGCGGTAATTTGCATATACCCTTAGTATAGGGACCCAAAGGTGAAAACATTTTCTAAAACCGGGAGTCGAGGATCCCCAGTAGATTTTGTATATATATATATATTATATATATATATGGTTATAGTTTTCAAAACTATTAATCGAATAAGGTTTATTCTATAACTTTAACTTTATTTTATTATATGAATATTATTTCGAATATTCATTCGAGGGCTTATGACTCAGCTTATATTATTTAATGATTATTAATTGGATATTCATTTGAGGATGTATGACTCCTTTATTTTATTTAATGAATATTATTTATAATATTCATTCAAGGTATTATGACTCCGCTTACTATTTATTAATATTCTTTATTTTATTAAAGAATAAGGTTCGATAATCAAATTTACTTTTGATATTCAAATAAAGATATTACTTTCGTATAAGTATATCTTGGATTATTTACTATTCATTTCAAGTAAGTTTTCCAACTTTTACCTCAATTATTCTTTATGGGAATATTATTTAAATAATAATATTCAGATATTTTCTAATATATTGGGACTGATTTACTTCATTAAATCAGCGTTACTCCAAACACTCTTTAAAGTGTTTTCGAGTCTTCAAAATGATTTTTAAAAGTTAGAGCGGATCCCAAAACTCATTTTTATATTTAAGATCTTCCTTTTTTAAGGGGATTTAAATACTCGCTCAAAACCTGAGGGATCCGGCTCTGTGGTGTATTTTATACACGCAACAAGGTTGCTGTTTTGGTAAATGATTTGATTACTTACCCAATGTTCGGGAAGTAAGTCCATCTATCGAGTCGGCATACGCAACATGGGCTCAGTGGGCGTCCATGATAGTGTAAGTGGCTCAGTGGGAGTTCATCAAATGCATAAGTGGCTGAGTGGCAGTCCAGCATAAGGTCCTATTGCGACCAGGGTGATGACCAGTGGGGAATTCGTCCATCTACTAGTAGAAAAGGTTACTTATTGGTATCTTTTCCTGATCAGCAAGATATCAGGTTTATGCCAAAATTCTTTCCTTTCCAAATTTATTGGATATTGCAATTCTGTTCATACTTTACATGACATAGGTTTTCAGGAAACATATGTATATATATAGGTGTATATATATATCGGGACGTAATGAAGTATCTCGTAACTTCATTATTTATAATGATATTCAAAGATTGAATCTATTCAAATCTTGTCTTGTAATCTCATCTATGTGATGAACTTTTGAAAGTTCATTATAACTTGAACGGTGGTAGTTCAAGTAGTATTTGGAAAAGATATAAGTATATTGGAGTATCTTGTAACTTCATCTTTTAAACTTATATCTAGTAAATGATTATCTTATGCATGACAAAGATTTTCAGAAAAACGTTGAGACAAGGTTAGATATATGAGATCACCTTGCAACGATATTTTTATACAGTTATAAATTGTAACTCTGAGTATATTATACATGGAAGACGACTTCCAAGATTTTGAAGAGTATATATACATATATACTGAATATTTTGCGACTTGGTCGCGTTAAGATATCAACTTGGTTCATTTCTTTTGACCAAGACTTTTATGAGTACTATGAGAATGCTCATATATTGTAAATTATTATACATATTATTTCGGTGGGCTTGTTGCTCACCCTTGCTTTCTTCTTTCATCACACAACATCAGATAGATCAGATGAACAGGACCAAGCTCCCAATTCGCAAGCGGATAGGAAACGTCCCGCAGCTTTCTGGAAGCGTTGAGGCCGCTGTAGCTGAGGTAGAAATTACCAATAGGCTAAGTTTTCAACTAATGATGTACCAGACTTATGTATCTTTATCAATTGTAATAATGGCAAAGAAATGTAAATTTATTCAGAAACCCGTTTAAGGTGTATTGGCATATAATTGTGGAATTAAATGACTTGTGATTATTTTGGATATTCATCTCTGAGACTATAACTTGTGGTGTGTGTGTTTATTGTGGGGTGACAGTACAGAGTAGTTGATTATTTATTAAGATTGGGTGTTATTAAGGGAAATGGAACTCGTGACAACCCGGATCCCCGATCCCGGATTTGGGGGTGTTACAGAAGTGGTATCAGAGCTAAACGTTATAAACCTCAGAGATGATGTGACGTTAAGATAATAAGTTCACTAAGAAAATAAGAACTCTTGCCAAGTTCATAGTC
The DNA here is from genome assembly GCF_009905375.1 of Apium graveolens. Lineage (NCBI taxonomy): Eukaryota > Viridiplantae > Streptophyta > Magnoliopsida > Apiales > Apiaceae > Apium > Apium graveolens. The sequence goes on along the minus strand of NC_133647.1, from coordinate 171,371,917 downwards.
GGACTACCTAACATAGTACTGACAGTTAAAACCATTATGTGAACCCTTATAAATATCGTGATAGAAGCGTAGTTCGTTATCGTATATGGTAGCGGGACTCCGAACCTTGAGGTTGAGGAGCAACAACGCGATGATGTTTTATTACTAATTGGAGATCAGATTAGGGATCCGATAGAGCGTCCTAAAGCGGGATCAGATGATGTTCATATTGAGGATGTAGCGGTTGAGGATGTTGTCCTAGAAGGGATAGTTGCTGAGGAGGATCCCATGGAGGATCCTGACAAGAATGAATAAAGGACCACTGATGAATTGATGACCATGGTTAGGTCGACTACCAGAGGTAGGATTGGTCGATCACTACCGGAGGTTCGTTCAAGTTTGTAAAGATAGTAGCCCCCTTTAACGCGGCTTACTCGTAAGGCTGAGAAGTTTGAATGGACAGAGAAACGCGAGAATAGCTTTCAAGAACTGAAGCAAAGATTGGTGATGGCCCCTATGTTGGCATTGCCGAATGGAAAAAGGAGATTTTGTGATTGTATTGACACTTCGCATAAGGAATTAGGGTGCTCTTATACAGCACAACAAGGTACTCGCGTACGCATCAAGAAAATTATGGGAATATAAAATTCGATATCCCCACCCATGAGCTTGGGCTCGTGGCAATAGTTTTGCCCTAAAGATTGGAGGCACTACTTGTATGGAGAGAAGTGCGAGAATTACCTAAGCCATAAGTGCTCTAGTACATTTTCACGCAGAAAAGAGCTTAACACGCGCCATAGGAGGTGGTTTGAGCTAAATCAAGGATTACGATTATGAGATTCTTTATCATCCAGGAAAAGCCAATATGGTGGCTAACGCCCTTAGTAGAAAGGAGAGACTCAAGATGATAATGTCTTTGGGAGAGTTGATAAGAGATTTTGAGGAAAAGGAAACAAAAGTAAAGGTAACCGGAGCCGGTACCGAAAAGCTGTTTGAGATTGCAATACAGACCGAATTATTGGAAAAGAACATATTGTGCCAGAAAAAGTGATGAATGAAGGCAGAAAGCCAACAAATAGATAAGAGATTAATACCAAGAGAGATGATAAGGGAATAATGAGGCATTCCTATAGAATTTGGGTTCCAAATGTTCAAGAGCTTAAAGATGAAATCTTAGATGAAAGCTAGTTGAGGAATAAGATTTAGAGCAAACCCTGAACGTGATAGTCAGGGAGGTCGCCATCAAGATAGAAGGAGCTTATAACATAATGGAGTGGAAAATGAGGATTTAAAACGTATAGGATGACCCCGATTATGGGGAGAATAAGGGAACGTTCAGACTATGGAAACGAGAGTCGAGTAAGGAAAGGAGACCCGAGACGGTACTCCTATACGGCAATTCATGGACCTGTCTAAACAGAACTTATACTTTTATTCCCAACCACCACCTTGAGGAAACAATGCGGTGAGAAACTCTTTCAGGACCTTTAAGTCTCTAAGCTCTCAGAGTTCCAAGGAACAGGTTGACCTAGTCGAGGCAAGAGCCTGGCTAAAGGAAATAGAGGAATCATTTGAGATTCTGAATGATTGACGAATCACAAAAGACTGTTTTGTCACTTACCCTCCTAAGAGAGAGGCCGCCCGCTGGTGAAAGGCCAAGGAAGGCACGGAGCAAGAGATTATAATAAACTGATTTAAGTTCATTCAATTGTTTTCAGGAAAGTACTTCCCAAGGTTATGGAGATAGTGTAAAAGCTTTAGAGCCAGAACAAAGGCAGAAGAGTATGATGAATTATGAATCTAAGTTGTAAAAGTTGTCAAGATTCGTTCTGAGGACACGAATCCAGAATGACGGGATGTTTGAAATCAATGTTTATGTTCTGTTGGTTCATGAAATAATGATAAGAGAAAGGAAAATAAAAAGAAACTGGAGTGGAAAGGAATATAAAGGCAATAGAGTTTGAGGTATGATAAAGGAGTTGGGTATGAGGAAACCCTTACTGAAAAATTTACTGAAAAATTTACAAGACAAAGTGTACAAAGATTTGCTCACAGTCTTTTTCAAGGTGCTCCTCTAGTCTGAGCAGATTGATCTATTTCCTTGATGATCTGGATCTCTTTTCAAGCTTTCTGTTGTTTTCTTCTATCTGATTTTGGAGCTGTCTGTGAAATTCCAGTTCATCAGATTCTGAGAGATTTAGCATTCCTTGAATTTCCAAAAGAGTCTCATTGCTAGAGATGCTCAACTGGTCTTCTAATCTAAAAAATCTTCTTACTCCCTTATCATCCATGAATTCCATCAGCCAGCAGGGCTTTAGATGCACTCTACTTCCTGTGTAAGGAATAGTTAAAGTCTTTGGGAGTGCATCTTTGGCTCTAATACTCCTCAGTTCTTCAGTCTTCTTTAGAAGTAGTCTTCTAGCTATCACATTTAATCCAAAGTTCTTCTTGAAAGATGAATAAACTTTTATCAACACAGACTGGATTTCTTGAAGGATCTTGTGAAGTGGCCATTATATCTCTTTTCCACCCTTGTACTTGAATACTAACCTTTCAGGTAGATTCCCGTAAGAATCAATCCCTCTAACTTCTTCCAGTTCATCTAGATAGAGGTTTAGATCTGAGAATTCCTTGATGTCATAGATGTACATAATATCTCCCTTATTGACTTTGGTTTGAGCTTTGGTTAGGGACTTGGATCTGAGAGTTGAGGGCTTCACTGTCTTGACTGCTCTTTTCTTTGTCTTCTTTGGCTTCATGAAATGAGGTAGATTGAGTTCAGGAATTGGTAGACTATCCCAGTCTATTGGCTCATCCTTTGGAATGATAGGTTCACCATGAAAATTCTTGGATGGATCTATCTTGAATTCTTCATGTGCCACAGAGGGCATGGATGTTTGAGTTGTTGTAGAGGTAGACTTTTTGGGAAACTGATCTTCCAATTCCTTTTTATCAAAGTCCATTTTTCTCTTTGTATGAAGTTTGTATCTAAACCTTTTTTTCTGCTATGATTCTTCTTGCATTTTTAGCTTCTTAGATTCAGTGGTTTCAGATGTTTGTTCAGGAATTTTTTGTGTAGGTTTCACAGCTTGCAGCTTGGCCAAGATAGCAGCTTGCTCCTTCTTTTGTTTAACCTTCTTAGCATCTAGAGCAGCTTGCTTCTTTTCTTGCTTTAATCTTGCCTTTTCTTCTCTTTTTGCTTCAGCAAATTGAGGGTGTCCAGCCATCACACAAATTTCCTTACCATTCCTGAAAACCTTGGCAATTCTTCTTTTCAATGCTGAATCAGCTGGATCCTTGTAGAATGCAATAGATCTTGACAGCAGTTTCTTTTCATCAGGCTTTGGTGTCTCATACACTGTGTCCAAAAGGTTCTTTAGAGAAGATTTAGGATAGTTCACCTTTGGCTTCAAAATTAGCTCAACCTTTGGAGATTTGATGCAGGATGGCCGGCCTCTTTCCAGATTATTCATGCTCATATCATTCACAGAGATTTGCCTGACTTGAGAGTGATAAATGGATGATTTTTCTGGCTTCTTTGTTAGAACAAACCTCTTTTGTATATCCTCATCAATATTCTCCCAATTGATTGGACTCAACTGCTTCTTTTTAGCTGCTCTTAATGTGGCTGATGCTTCATTAATCAGATCAATGCTGTCTTTAGTTGGTGGCTTAGTGAAAGCAATTATAGGCACAATTACTTTGCTAACTTGAATATGAAGCTGTTTATCCCCCTCACTTGAGCCTTTCTCCCCATTTTTGTTATCATCAAGTTGTGTGGGAGGTTATTGAGCAGCCACCAACTGTTGGAGTAGAGCAGTCTGAGTTTCTTGATTGGTAAGTATCTTGGCCATTGACTTCTCTACAGCAGATAATCTTGAGTCCATGGCCTCAACTTTCCTATTAAGATCAGCCTCCTTCCTTAGCTTTTGAACAATTTCAATCATTGTGGTTGCAGGAAGTCTAGCATCCAACCTTTCTATGACATCTTGCTTGACTTCAGAAATTTCTTGTTTGATTGCATCCACACTCTGACTGTGTTGGAGGGATTGAATTTTATGTAGTTGGAGTGCTTCAAGGTGTGCTATAAGGAGCTTCTTTGTGCTGGCATTAGAAGATGTCTGAATGGCTGCTTGGGTGTCATGAATTAGCTTGAATAGTGTTGATTGGAGATGTGAGTAGGAACATTCTTTTATTAGCATCCAGGAAGGAACATCTGCATCTCCCCCTATGCTCATGCTATCTTTCTCATCATCCCCACCAGCATCCCCAAAAGAAGTTTCATCCAGTTCAAAATCACTGCCAATGTTGGAAGGCATAGTAGTGATTGCATCTTTTGCTCTTTGTAAAGATTGTGTAGTATGCACCAAGTTTAGCAATCTTTCAGCCTCCTCATTGCCCTGTACAGCTAGAGTTTGGTAAGCTGTAACAGGGTGAGTAAATGTCTCAGCATCTAGGGAAATAGAATCTATAACAGCTTGATATTCTTGCTGAAATAGCCTTTTCCTTTCTGCATCACTGACATTCATTGACTCACTTACAATGGTTTTCATCCTTATCACTCCTGAACCTGCATTTCTCTCATGATCTCTCTTTTATTGAATCAAGGTCTCACCTTGGCTCCCCCCCTCACCTTCACCATCTAAGGTGGGACTCCTCACACTCACTTTTTCCAGTCCTGAAGAAATGGACTGCATTGGTTCACTCTTCTCCTCTCCTTTTTCCTGGGAGCAACCCAGACTCTCACTCATTTCACTCCCTTCCCTCAGTCCTAGGAGTGATTGCACTACTACTAAGTGTAAGGTCCCGTATGAGGGCTATTTTAAGCTAAAAGGGGGGGGGGGTTGAATAGCTTAATTATCAATTTAAAATTTTTTAAGGCATTTTAAAAATATTTTATCCCTTTTTAAAGCTTTACCGAGTTGTTATGCAGTTTATATATGTGCGGAAGATAAAGTACAAGGAAAGAAAATACAACACGGTGATTTTATCCTGGTTCGCGATGGCGCAACCTCTAATAGATTCGCTCACCCCTACTCCAGTCCCCGAGCTCCTCTCCCGGACTCGGGATTTTCCCTTATAATAAACTCGCTCCTTTAGTAGGTGGAGAAGCCTTTACACCCTTTACAAGTATTTATCTTGGTGCGTAACACAAGGGTCACCACCTCAAAATAAATGTATTACCTACACAACTTATCTTGGACAATAACTTCCCTCTATTTCTTCAAAGTTGTTGTAGAGCCTTTGTGTGGACTTGGCTTCCTTAGCTTTTGCCGGTCTTGGATCTTAGTGATCCGGTCTTGGGTCTTTCCTCTTCTTCACTGTGCGAAGACTACTAACTCCTCGTTAGTACGTCTAGGATTTGGGTCTTAGAACGAGAATCACCTCACGTCACTTCACCTCACTACAAAACTAACAAGACAATCCACGAAACAAAACAAGTAGAAAATGATTTGTTTTTAACTAGTATGTTACTGTACTAGCCCACAAGTAGTATTATATCCAAATAAGAATATTAAAACTAATTAGTTATACTTGACTTAGAATAAAACAAGATAGTCAAGTATACTTATGATTACTCCTTTATAGATTAAATAAAGTTGTGGAGTAATATGAGAAGTCCCTTTTTATATTAAGCACTTACGGCTTATGGCTTCTTCAGTATTCTTCTTCTTTCGATTAAGTATTTATAGATCGAAGAATACTTTAATTACAAGCTCGGAGTTGTAATTTTACCTTTAAGTATATCAACTTAAGGTTTTAAGGTATACTTGTATATTGACGATTATAAGGTCAAAGTATACTCATTTAACTTCAAGCACGTTTATAAGATTTATGAGTCTTAGCCAAGATCCAATTAAATAAGTGCAAGTAATTGGCCTAAGATTGTGCTTTCGAAGTTTGGACGAATAATCACGAGTATTTTATAGATATCGTAGTATAACCCTACGGAACACTAAAAGATGTTAGAAGGGGCTTATACGATATGACTCATAATTGTTTATATACACGATATGTGTTAGCCAAGATCCAATTAAATAGTGTAAATTAATTGGCTAACTTGTGGATTTGATTCGTCCTTAATTTTAACGGTTGATTACGAAGTAGTTTATATGGAACAAGCTATAATCCCCCGGAACACTAAAGATGTTAGAAGTGATTACACTTTTACTTCGTAATATTTTATATGTACGTTATTAGTTAGACAAGATCCAATTAAAGAGCGTCAAGTAATTGTCTAACTCGTACGATCCATTTTAAGATTTGACAAATTATGAAGTGTTTATATGAGACAAGTAATAATCCCCCGGAACACTAAAGATGATAGAAGGGATTACACTTTTACTTCGTAATTATTTTATGAGCACGAATGAATGTTATCCAAGATCTAATAAAAGTGCAAGAAATAATTTGCTAACTCGTACTTGTGTCAAATATAATCTCCCCCTTGGAGATAAAGTACTTTTCTTTTTAGATCTTCTCGTTGGAATGTTTTTTTACGAAGATCAAGTACTTATTCGAATTCCGAGTTCGAATCTAAGTTCTCCCCGAGAACTTCCTTTATAAGAGAGCTTGTATTAGTGCTTAAGATGAAGTAGAGAAGTTAAGTACAAAGCTTAAATACAAAGAACTCAAATAAGAAGCTAAAACTAACCACTTTTGAAAAACGGTCGGAAAAGTTCGTCGGAAAAATTCGCCGGAGGTTCGGCCGGATTTTGGCACTTTGGTCGAATTTGGGCAGCCTTTCGGGAGGCCGGGAAGTGGTAGTGGATGAGCTCACTTGGTGGGATAAAGCTTGGTTGGGTGAAGCTAAGCTTGGGTTTCAAAAACCTTGTATATATGTAAATATATAGAAGAGAGAGAAGGTTTTTGAGAAGAAGTGTATGTATAGAATTTGAAATAGATGAAGAGAAGCACTTCTTGAAAAAATCCCAGCAACTTTGTGGCTCTTTGGCTTATTGAAAATGGGTTGGGGTGAGGGTTTACTTATAGGAGAAGTTGGGTGGAATGAATGGTGAAGATTTGAGAAGGAATGGATGGTGGATGGAGTGTATCACATGGATTGATGACATGGCAAGTAGGTTGTGTTTCTTTGCAAGTGGGAAGGAAGCACAAGCTAGTACTCATTCAAATCTCAACTGATATATATATATATTAAATATATATATTCTTTTTCTTTTAATCATTCCTTAATTACTTTAATTTAGTACTCATTCAAATCTCAGCTGATATATATATATATATTAAATATATATTTTCCTTTTTTTTTAATCATTTCTTAATTACTTTAATTAAGGATTAAGCACCATTAATTATGACCGCCCAAAAAACACTTAAATAAATATCATAAAAAATATTATAATTACCTAAATAATATAAAATGATTTCCTGAAATTTTTGGTCAACTTTAGTCAATGGTAGCTAGGTCAAACTTGGTCAATTGTGGGACAAACTGCCTCGATTTTTGTGCCCGGACAAAAATTCTCTGAAAGCTACAAAATTTTTACCATACTTAGAAAATAACATTTAAATGATCCATACCAAATTTCAAGTAATTCTAGAATGTGGAAGTAATTTATCTAAAATTGGAACTGTTCTATCAGCCTTTCTTCCGAGTAAAAATACCATTGGTCTTGAAATAAAGGAGATGGATCTTTTGACCAAAGTTTTGACTTGTATAAATACTTAAAATATATTTCCTAATATATGAGATATATTTTGGTGATAGGAAATGTGTTTGAATATTTTTTTTTTTGAATAATTTTCTCCGAGCAATGCTGATTTTACGAAACGGGAGAAAATTACTGTGAGTATACAGAAATGAGTTGCAGAACTGGATATTAATATTCCAATCATGAATATTAATAATCTTTAAATAAAAACTCTTTTGATTATATGTAGAGATATATTTTGGAGCGAAGAGTTAAATGTTTTTGATATAGCACGAGACTTCTAAAGAATATCTCTGATATATTCTTTATTCGAGCTTGTTGGCATATTCCTGTTGCAACACAGATCTAAGAAATATCATATCTTGATGTTTCTTCTTCGATCATATTGCATTAGAGATATATTTCATAAAGATATAGTTTTGATATTTTGCAAGAATGGAATATTTCTTTTATCTGTTTAAAAGACATGATTTTGCTAGTTTGACTTTGATTTGGATCAATTAAATTCATGTCCTAATGGAGAGGATCTACGTATTCTTTAATTTTATGTTTAATCGTACAAATACCAAAATAAATAATATATCGAAGATATCCTTTCAATCTTCCCCTTTTTGGTATTTGCCAAACAAACATAAAATTATCAGTGTGTGCTTCCCCTTGGTGTATGCATGAATTTTTGAAAAATATTTTGCACATAAAGCATTTATTTACTTAGATATTAAATCTCTTTCTTGAGATCCTGCAAAATACTTTGTTAGATGTATCATGCAATAATAGAACACAAATAGATCATTATATATTAAAAAGATAGCAAGTATATTTGTTGAAATGGATCACAAATTCTCTTCCCCTTTTGTTTGGTATATGCCAAAAAGAGTGTATATATATTTATGAGGAAGAGTTTTATTTAACAGAATTGACTAGGTAAGCATGACAATGTGATCACAGATCTAGTCAAGTGCATGCAGTTTGAGCATATAAGGATGAATTCTACATTGTATGCATGGTATTTGTAATCTTTGCATGTATTGAGGAAACCGGTTAATATAGTTTTTGTAAATCAAAAATAGAAGTACTGTTTTTAAGCATGCATGATTTGAATTTAAAAGATATGAAGTAAATGTTAATACCCCTTTCCAAATTGATTACCAAAGATGTAGTTTAGAACAGTTTTTATAGAAAGTGTGAATTTAGCCACTTATATTTAAAGGTCAGTTAAGATTCTAGCAAGTTCATCATTTTTAGACAACTTGTACTAAGCCATTTTTATTCTTTTGCAATCTGGAGTATATCTTGATTAGTACAAATAACAGTCTAAATGTTTTATATTCTGGAGAACATAATTCAGCAACCACAAGGTATAATAACTGTACTAATACAAACCGTGTTCTTGGTACAAAGTCTAACACTAATACACACTATTTTGTCCTTTAGACAATTCTGGCTAAATTGTAAGTTTACAAATTCTAACACTAATACAAACTGTCTAATCTAGGTCTGAGTAACATATTACATAGTTTGGAGATCTAATACATTCTAGGGAAGAATCACAAATCTAAAATGACCAAAAAATAATACATATAAATCCATATTACTAACAATTTTACACAGCCAATTACCACAAAGGATGCAGTTGGATTGGTTTGAGACTGGAACATAATACAACACCCTAGTGTGTGTATGTGAAGTAAAATGAGGAGCTGTGGAAAGTATATACCTGTTTTTACCTTATGGATTCTGACTGTTTGCTGGGAAATTCAAGTGGTGCCTTGCAACCTTGGTGAGACTTTTGCTGGATGCACAAAGCTCAATGCATTATTGACCCTTATTCTAACAATATAGTCCAAATTTAGAATAGAGACACAGGACAATGCTTACAATTTCATGCATAAGTGTTCTCAAGCCATGATATATTATCAAAAGTGTTCTCAATAATCAGTGTGGTTCACTGATTATTTAGAACAAAATCCTAAACCTGTTTTAAGTCATTACAAACCAAAGAAGTGCATACACTTCTGAAATTCAAAGATCACAAGGTTTAAATATTACATACCCCAACACAGAATCCTTACAAATTACAACTACATCAGAAAGTAGCAAAATAGGTACATAACAACAAGTACCAGTACAACATCACATAACAGACTTCACCAAACAGCAGACTCAAGCAAACTTAACCAATCACATTTCCATCAGCATCACAGATATGAACCAAATCAGGCAAATTATCAATCAGTTGACCCTTAGCACCCACATTAACTTCTTCTAACTCATGAATCATAGCAGTGTTTTCATGCATAGGGACTTGAAAAAAAGAGACAATATCATGATTATTCATGCAAGGAGTTCCTAGAGTAGATGCAGCCAAATGCTCTAAATATGCAATTCTATGTTTGCAAGAGGCAGTGAGACTCTCTAGTGCTCCTACTTTCTCTTTAATCTCATTATTCTCTTCCTTAACCCTCTTAAGTTCAAGTTTTAGTTCATGAAACATGGTTTTAAAAGACTCAAATTAGACAGAAACACATCTTCCTCTCTAATGAATTGAGGAATAACTGTGGGAGTTGCCTCGTAAGGCTCACAGTGCATCAGGGGCACTTGTGGCCTTATGTGTTCATTAGTGATTTGAGAATCAGTAAGATTAGAAAATGCTTCAGGCATGTTAATGTTGCAAAGTGCAAAGAAAGATGAGATTAGCATACCATAAGGCATATAATCTATAAGATGTGCATTGATCATGTTTAGAAGAATAACATAAGATATGCTGAAGTGGATTTTGTTTATGCATAAAAGGTATATGAGTTTCATATCAAAGAAATCAAAGTACTTACTTTGATTTGGTTTTGGCATAACATTTGTCCTAATGATTAGAGCAATATGCTGAAAAGTGCTAGTGAAGTGTTTGAAATGAATACCACAGTTAATATTACATAAACCATCAGGAATGTCAGATTTACAAAAAGTGCCAAGCATTAGTTCAAATTCAGATTTGTTAAAAACAAACAGAGAGAAGATGTCCTCACAAGGCAACTCACACAGATGCAAAGGTAAATGCAGTGCCCTATTAATGCTTTTGTTATCAACATAAATGACCTTTTTGTTGACTGATGTAGTGAAATGTAATATACCATCTACCCCTTTTATAACATTCATGTTACAATAGAATTCTCCCATGAGGTGTGTGCAATAGTGCTTACCTAAGTTATACATGAGACCATCCTACCTAGCCCTTCTAATTAAGAATTCCACTTCACCCTTCACATCAACACAAGTACCAGGTTGGACATTTTTGATAAGTTCAAGAAACTTTTTGGTGTTTGAAGGGTTTGACAGTTTTGGTGGAGGAGGCTTTGGTGTGTTCATAGAGGTGTTTGTGTTTTGTCTTAGGTTAGCTTTTCTGGTGTATACTTTGGCTTGCAAGGGTTTAGGAGGTCTAGGGTTAGGGGATTTAGGGTTTTGATATTTTCTACTTTGATAGAAAGGGATGGTATGGTTTTTATATCCCTTTCTGTATTGTCTTGGAGGGAGGTGTCTTTTGAAATGGTGTTTGGGTAGTGAGGTTGGAACAGGTTTGAAGGCAGAGGTCTTATGGTGATGAAACTGATTTTTCTCCATATCTTCAAGAAGATATAGGTTTTCAATCAGTGGTCTTGGTTTAGGTTAAAAAGGGTTAGCATTTGGGTTCATGTTGCAAGTGAAGTGGAATTTATGCAACTAGTGTGTGTGTGTGTGTGAATGCAACACATAGGATATGCATGTATATATAACCATTTAACACAGATGCAAAGATAAAAGATTTTAAAATTTAAGATTTTTTTTTTAAAATTTACTGTTCATGAACAGTGAAACACAATTAATGCATGCATGGCTGTGTTATACAAAAATCCACGTAGATACTAGGATGATGCATATGAGAGAACGATGTAATGCATCATATCAACACAGATTCATAAATTATTCCAGCAAGCAAATAAAGAATGTATTAAATCTTTGTTTTTGTGTCTACTTTACAAAACAACATAGTATATAAGTACAGATTTTGGAAACTGTGAGACATAAAGTTGACATCCTAGCTTACTCTACTACACATGAACTGTACTTTAAGTGCAGAAGCATTTAAGGATGAGCTGTGTGTGAAGTGAATTTGATTGAAGAATTGAATTTTTTAATGCAAATAAGATCTGTTACATTTATTTCTCAAGAAATTATGTTATTAATGAGATGCAACCAAAGGAATGTCATGCATACTAAACATATAATAGAGCATACACAATCAGTGGTCATTTAATTCAAATAGCATTCAAGGAAATACAATACTCAGATCATTTATATAAGATAAAACACTTTAAATGCAGTAAGTTAAAATACAATGTCACCTTAATTTTCTAAGTGGCCATTAATCACATCAGTGATCCAGATACAGGGATGCTCAAGGCTCCCCTGCCAGGTCTTACTGTGAGGGCTGGTGTGTGAGTGTATTAGTTTATATTACACAACTCAATGTACACAATACCTTATCTGATTTTTTGTAAATGCTTAAGTATAAATAAACACAGACTAGTAAACAGTGTTGCACTAATAGTCCACAGATCATCATGCATAGACTAAGTACATTCTATCAGATAGGCAACTAGGGGTTGGAGACATTTCTTATCCAGATTCATTGTATAAGACTTCAATCAGGACAACTTGCACATTTAGTTGATCACACATTTAAACATTTCAACAGTCTTAAATCACTCATAAATGGAATAATACTAATCAGTAAGATTATACGAAGTTTAGCAGGTAACTATTCCAAGAAACCAAGATAATCAGGTGTTAGCAGAAGGCTTTAAAACACAACTAATACTTATTAATCCAAGACATATTCCTTTTTTTTTAAAAAAAATTCTTTGAAAACTAATGTGTATAAGTTGTGAAAAGGAGACAAATAACATCCTGTTAGTAGTACATAGATCACTAGCATTTAAACATTTCAATAGTTCTACAGAGATTAACAGGCACTCAAGACATAAATATATGTAATTGTTATTAAAAACCAAATTACCAACATTCTTTAGTACACCTTGGTAGGTTTATTTTAAAAATAGGGATTCAAATATTACACATAATCATCAAGGAACTAGCAACTCAATACAATCAGAACACTGACTTACTTAGTTCAAGTATATCAACAATCAGTCAAACTTGTACCAAGAATCCATCATTAACCAAGCAAATTTTGAGACCTGATTTTTAAACAATTTCTCTGAGATTTTAATTCAAACCAACAATATAACCAAGCATGTTAAGTATACTTTCAACTATCCAGCTCATATTTTACACTTATATTTTATAGTCCGGGTAAGCTTAACCAAATTGCCCTTAACAGTGATCATTTTAAACAATCATACATTCCAGATTAATCACCCTATTTTCTTGACTCAACTTTATTTCAAACAAATGATTACCAATTCATCAGATAAACATGGTTTGAATAGATAATCCGAAATCCAACTGAAAATCACAAAATCAACGAATAACACTAATTCCACCAAATAATGTAAATCCAACAGATAATCCGAATTTCAACCAATAATTACAAAATCAACAGATAGCACCAATTCCACCAGATAATACAAATCCAATCAGATAATTTCTCAAATGACAACAAGTTCATCAATAATCCGAACTCTACTCTTTTCAATTTGATCACACACAAACTGAAATTAAACCAAATCTTTACCAAAACTAATACGACTGAAATAGACAAATGTTTCACACCTGAGCCTAGAGTCTGGCCTGACTCGTAGGTCTTACCTGGTTGACTCAGTCGCGGACTGAGTCAACCTCCGATTTAGTCTTCTTCGTCGCATACAACCATAGAGTCTTCCTTTTCCCAGAGAAATTAGCATTTTCCCGTCTTCTCCTGTCATATAACTTGAAATCGAGTCAGATTTTGCTAAATCAACTATTCAAATCAAAGATAATTGAGTGTATATATATAAACTGTTCGATTTGATGATTCTCGTTCGATTTAAGTATAAATCGTCGATTTTTATCATCGGAAATCGATTTGATTTCACCAACCCAACCACGATTTATTAATCGTATATTCTTAACTACGATTATTATAATATAAGCATAGTCTCTGATGAATTTCATCAAGAATTGAAGATAGAAATGAAGAAGATGAATTAGGGTTCTTTAGAAGAGAGACGGAGAGAAGAGGCGAGAGAGATTAGGGTTAATCGATAGATTAGAGCGTGCACTGTACCAACAGTGTACATTTTTATATTTTAGGAAATGAACGACCCAGATTTATTAGGGTAAGGTATGGATGGCTGGGATTAAAAGATGTAATCAGCCATTGGGCTTAATAAAATTGGGCCAAAAAAAACTGGGTTGGATTTGATAAATAGTTTCTATAATAATTTTTTTGATTTGGGCTGGATAATAAGAAAAACTAAAAAATAATTATAAATATATCTGGATTATATTTATCCTTAAAAATTTCGATATATTTAAATATATAAATATTAAAGAGATATATATATATATATATATACTTTAAATAACATATATTTAGAAACAATTAGAATATATATTTAAGACCAAAACATATATATATATAGATATATATATATAATTAATTGAAACATAATTATCAGTTTATATAAGAAGGATTTCTAAATATTTATAAATCTCATGGAATAATAAATATTCACTTGAATAATTTTATTTTCCCGGTTAATCTGAGCTATTTAAGTTATCTTAACCCGATCAATAAATTTCTTTATTGACAAATCTGAGTTTCAGATAAACTTAATAACTTGATCGGGAGAATATTCTTATTGTTGAGATTTCTTTATGATTCTCAATTGTTCTTTATATAAACCATTATTTCATAAATTCCAACATTCCTAAATCCAAGCGGAGTTTAGTGAATCTTTCGGAATTTAATGGTTTTGTGAATATGTCAGCGAGATTGATCTCAGTATCAATATGAGTCATTTTTATATCGCCTTTATTGACATGATCACGTAAAAAATGATGTCTCACATCTATATGTTTAGATCTAGAATGTAATACGGGATTCTTGCTAAGATCAATAGCACTCGTATTATCACATAAGATTAGTGTTTGCTTCATCCACAGTATTTGAGCACAACACTTTGCAGCTGCTATATACTCAGCCTCGGTTGTTGAGATGGATACAAAATTTTGTTTATTTGAAAACCATGAAACTAAACATCCACCGAGAAACTGACAAGTACCACTAGTACTTTTTCTGTCGACTAAATGCCCGACATAGTCCGAATCAGAAAAACATACTAAGTCAAATGGTATTCCTTTTGGATACCAAAGACCAACATCGGTGGTTCCTTTAAGATATCTCAATATCCTTTTTACCGCGGATAAATGAGATTCTTTAGGTGCTACTTGAAACCTAGCACACTTACAAACACTATATTGAATATCAGGATGACTTGCAGTTATATAGAGCAAGCTACCGATCATTCCTCGATATTTCTTTGTGTCTACGGGAATTCCTTTTGGATCTTCCGTTAATTTATCGGATGTAGACATAGGAGTAGAGATGGGTTTTGCATTATCCATTTTGAACTTTTTCAACATCTGTTTACAATACTTGGATTGAGAGATATGGATGCCTGCATCAGATTGCCTTATTTGCAATCCCAAAAAGAAGTTTAGTTCTCCCATCATACTCATCTCGAATTCTTTACTCATGTTTTCAGAGAATTCTTTACATAGTGCATCATTTGTTGACCCAAAAATGATGTCATCTACGTATATTTGTATGAGCAATATATCATCTTTTTATTGCCTCGTAAATAAGGTTTTATCGGCCGTTCCAATATTAAATTTATTGTCTAGTAGGAACTTGCTCAACCTTTCGTACCATGCTCTTGGGGCTTGTTTTAAGCCATATAGAGCTTTATATAGTTTATAGACATAATCGGGATGTGTTGCATCTTCAAACCCAGGAGGTTGTTTCAAATATACTTCCTCTTCCAAAATCCCGTTTAAGAATGCAGATTTCATATCCATTTGATAGACTTTGAAATTTTTATGACAAGCATAAGCCAATAGCATTCGAATTGATTCAATTCTTGCTATAGGTGCATATGTTTCATCAAAGTCTATACCTTCCATTTGGGTATATCCTTGTGCAACTAACCTTGCTTTATTTTGAACTACCGTTCCATTTTCGTCTAATTTATTTCGAAATACCCATTTTGTGCCAATAATGGAAGTATCATGAGGCGTAGGGACAAATTCCCATACTTTATTACGAGTAAATTGGAGCAATTCATCTTGCATAAAAGAAATCCAATCCTCGTCTAATAAAGCCTCTTTTGCGGTCTTCGGTTCTATTTGAGATAGAAAACTAAGATGATTCACAACGTTTTGAACTTGTGACCGCATTTGAACTCCCTTCCTTAAGTCTTCAAGTACGTTATCTAATTGATGACTTTTTATAGTGGGAATGGCTTGAGGAAGTTCATCTTCCTTTTCGTCCTATTCTAATGGATTTTTATGTACGGGAGTCCCGAGATTCATATTTTCGAATTGTCGAATAACCTTTTCAATATCATCTTGTTCAACATTTTCTTGGTCAACAAGATCTTTATATTTCGCCGGTGGTTTACTTTCATCAAAAGCGACATTCATAGATTCTTCCACCACAAGCAATTTGAGGTTAAACACTCGATAAGCTTTACTATGACAGCCTCAACCCCGGGGTCAGGGGCTGACGTCACCAAAAATATGATAAATTATAACAAAAATTGCTAAATAAACTTTATTATAATACACGACCCCAACCAGGAGCCGAAACAGGTTCAAGTATTATTTAGGTTACAACACACACACTACTTATTCAAAACCAGACACTCTCACTTATTACAGCAACTCATCGACCTTAGGGCCTGATACAAACTACCTCGGAGGAGCCGGGACCGCAGGCTGACACTCTACGCTGACCTGGTCTTCTAGACATCTGCAATAAATAAATACAAAACAAGCTGCAAGGGTGAACAATCCATTGCACAACAGTACCTCTATATGAATAACCAGTAACAAATTGTATAAAACAATATAGGAACAGATATCAAACTGATATACAAGAAATCTGTAAAACAGGTATAAACTGGATATCAAAACTAGCATGCTCTGCAAAATAACATCATCTGTAGTGTGTTGTGTAAAAATACCAGAGTTCAATTTTAGCATGCCATTTCCTTTCCAAAACCACTGTCCATTGCTGGACCAATAAATCACCGGTCCCGTTATGGGGACTATAAACTATTCCAACTTTATCAGATATATAAAAGAGAATGAATTCTAGGGACAGCTGATCAGTCTATCCCACCACAAATTTCATTCCGAAACTCAGAGACTAGCTAGGTCTCTGTCAAGCTGGACTAATCGGCCTACCAGTGCGCGCATCTGACTTAGCCTCTTACGCAACCATGCTGGGCCGTTACCTAATAACGGACCTCTTACGCCAACTAACCATCCAATATCTGATTTATTTTTATCCAGTTTCCAAAACCATTTTCACCTATCTCTTTTTAAAACATTACAACACACGTTCTAAAATCCCTTTTTAATTTTAATCATAATCTAGAGATAGGCATTTTCAGAAGTTACTTTTTCCCCAAAAGCTCAATTAACAAAACATATTTAAATAAGGGGAATACGTAACTTAAAACGTTCTGTTCCAGTATCTATTTTAAATAAACAACTATTCATATATACTGAAGTGTAAAAGATTAGTTCAGGGGTACTTGCCTTGCGACGCTTTACAAATCCCTAAGTAGCTATCACGCTGCTTTTAATCCTGGAAAACTCGCTCGGAATCTACAAATACAGAATACCCTAATCATTAACACCGACATGCTTGATATCCTTAAATTCTAACAACTCAAGCCGATAACCCGACTCGTATTATTACTATACACTTAAACTCGTAATCACATAGTCACGTAGTCGAAAATATTGTTAGGGGTAATACGTAGAATATAATTATGTACATTTTCGAATATATATTTTTAGGAAATTTTGACAGCATCTTATTTATTATACGACTACCTGTCGATTACAATCGACGTCCTCACTCACACAATCCACAATATTACTTCCTCATTTATACAACTTACGTCCCAACACCAATCACAACTAATTATTTAAGTCCGAAAATATTTTACATAATCATTTTATTTATTTATAAAATTTAGGACTCAGAACATCGTCATCACCGTCCACCGTCCGCTCGTAACGAGTCATCGCGGTACGGCGGCAAAATTTATTGGTGCCCGAAAATATTCGGGTATCCAAATAAATTTCACCAATTATCCGAAAATATTTCCCACACGAGATATTCATTTCACGAATATTACTCAAAATTAATCTCCTGCGGAAATTAAAGTAAAGTTAATTTAAAATTCCAGAATTAACAATCTGCAAAAAGAAATCAACAGACAGGTACGGTGGCTACACGCGCCACCAGAACAAACAAGACGGTCAGAATACGGCCAAAACCAAGCGGCACAACAGAGGAACAAGAACCATAGGAATCAATTCACACACCAACAAACACACATACAAGCACAACATATATATATGTATACATGCAACCGAACAGAACTACAAGCACACACCGGAAAAGTCGCAGCGCCGGCGAACTGACACAGCCAGGCAGGCGAAACGAAGAGAGGAGAGGAGGAACGAAAGAGAATTAAGAGAAACAGGAGAGACGAACAAGGAAATCAAAGAGCAGCCAAGAGAAGAAGAGAGATGTGAGGCGCGTATGCAACAGGGAGGGGGGTACAGGATTTTTTTTTGATTTTTTGATTTTTTTTTCATCTAACACCGCTGTACAACACGTATTACAAATTAAAGGATACGTGTCAATTCATTGACACGTGTCCAAATATTATCCGGGGCCGAAAATTGCACTTATTGAACCGCCGCGACATTTAAAACGATCCCAGAAAATTATGAAGATCATCTTAATATATTATAAATATCCTGAAGAGAATAAAAATGTAACTTCTGAAATTTTAAAATAATTTTTAAAACACACTTTATGCCCGTTTTTTAACAAATAACGAAACAACGCGCGGTTAAAACGACTTCCGAAAATTTCCAAAATAATTTTAAAATTCTCAGAATAATATAAATTTAATAAAATATAAGTTTCATAATTTTTAAAGATTCCCATAATTAAATATGGATTTTAGCATTTAACACACTCATAAAATCATTTAAAAATGAATAATTAACGAAATATTGATTTCTCAATTTTATAAAGTCCAAATAATAATTATTGAAATTATAAAATTAGAAAACAAATTTTAAAAACAATCCAAATATTTATGGAATTAAAATTACAATAAAATTACTTTTACAAGCGAAATAAAATCATATGACTCACCAATAAATCAAAAAAAAAATTCCAATCCACATATCAACAAATCATAAATAATCAAATAACAACCAGTAACCGCTGCCAAAAATAAATACACACCTTTTTTTTATTTACTTAAACTTTTATTACACTTCCAAATATTAAAAATAAAATAGAAATACACGAGTCGTTATTTCCTTTCCTCCTTAAAAAGATTCTGTCCCCAGAATCTAATTCAACTAAACAAATGAGGATATTTATCAAGCATGTCTGAATCTAATTCCCAGGTAGACTCTTCTACTCGAGAATTTCTCCACAAAACTTTTACTATAGGAATTGACTTATTTCTAAGGACTCGTTCCTTACGGTCTAGGATTTGGACCGGTTGTTCTACATAAGACAAATCTGGTTGAAGCTCACTCAGTTCGTATTCTATGACTTGATTCGAATCAGGGACATAGGGTTTCAACATAGACACGTGGAACACATTATGAATGTGCTGCCACTGTGGTGGTAATGCTATCTCATAAGCGACCTTTCCCACTTTCTTCAAAACCTCAAAGGGTCCTATGAATCTAGGGCTAAGTTTACCCTTCTGACCAAATCGTACTAACCCTTTCCAAGGTGATACTTTTAGTAACACCAGAGCCCCTATCTCAAAGTCCATATCTTTCCTATGCAAATCTGCGTATTTTCTTTGTCTATCTTGAGCTGCTTCCAATCTTTTCCGAATCAACACTATGGCATCTTTGGTCTGCTGAACCAACTCAGGGCCTAACACTTTCTTTTCTCCTAGCTCATCCCAATACAATGGTGATCTACACTTTCATCCATACAAAGCTTCGTAAGGTGCATCCCTATACTGGCATGATAGCTGTTATTATACGAGAACTCAATCAAAGGTAGGTGCTCATCCCAATTACCCTTAAAATCTAGAACACAGACTCTCAACATATCCTCTATGGTCTGAATCATCCTCTCACTTTGGCCATCCGTCTGAGGATGATAAGCGGTGCTCATATTCAATTTTATTCCCAAGCACTCTTGGAATTTAGTCCAGAACCAGGAATTAAATCTCGGGTCTCGATCCGACACTATAGAAATAGGAACCCCATATTTGGTAACTATCTCATCCAAGTATAACTTAACTAGCCTTTCCAATGAATACTTTTCATTAATCGGAAGGAAATGCGCCGACTTAGTCAACCTATCAATGATTACCCAAATAGCATCATGATTCGCTCTCGTCTTTGGCAATCCCACTACAAAATCCATAGCAATCTCTTCCCATTTCCATTGGGGAATCTCCAAAGGTTGTAACAATCAACTCGGTCATTGATGCTCTGCTTTCACCATTTGACACACTTGACACTTACTTACCCAATTGGCAATATCCTTCTTCATTCCTGGCCACCAAAAATTTCTCTTCAAATCCTGGTACATCTTAGTACTACCATGGTGGATGGAAAACCTAGAGTTATGAGCTTCCTGTAATACTTCATTCTTCAATTCCGTTACATTAGGAATCCAAACTCTGGACGAAAATCTATACAAACCTTGACTATCTTTTTGAGTACATAACTCTTCTCCTGTCAAAGTATCCAACTCTTGTTCCATAACTCCTTCTTGACACCTTTTGATCTTTTCCAGTAATGCTGGCTGGAAAGTAACTTCATATAGTTGCTCCTGACTTTCATTAAGTATTCGAACTTCAATTTTCATTCTTTCCAAGTCTCGTGCCAATTCTTCCGCAATCTTAACCATATTCAGCCTTTCCTTCCTACTCAAGGCATCAGCCACTACATTGGCTTTACCTGGGTGATAATTAATCGAACAATCATAGTCCTTAATCAACTCCAACCATCTTCTCTGTCTCATGTTCAAATCTTTCTGCGTGAATATATACTTCAGGCTCTTATGATCTGTGTAAATATCGCATCTTTCTCCATATAAATAGTGACGCCATAACTTTAAAGTAAATACTATAGCCGCCAATTCAAGGTCATGAACTGGATATTTCTGCTCGTAAGGCTTTAGCTGTCTAGAGGCATACGCAATTACCTTGTCATGCTGCATTAGCATACATCCCAATCCTTTCAAAGAAGCATCACTATAAATTACAAAGTTTCCCGTCTCATCTGGAAATGCTAACACTGGAGCCGTCACTAGTCTTCATTTTAACTCCTGGAAACTCTCTTCACACTTTTCCGTCCAAACGAACTTCTCATTCTTCCTGGTCAACTTAGTTAGTGGGGATGCAAGCTTTGAGAAATCTTTCACAAACCTTCGATAATATCCTGCTAATCCAAGAAAACTTCTTATTTCCGTTGGTGTCTTCGGTTGCTCCCACTTTGATACAACTTCGATTTTTACCGGGTCTACTTTGATACCTTCCTTACCAACCATATGACCTAAAAACTGAACTTCCTCCAACCAAAATTCACACTTTGAGAACTTAGCATATAATTGTTTTTCTCTCAACCTTTGTAATGCAGTCCTTAGATGTCTGGCATGGTCGTCTTTAGTCTTTGAATAGATGAGGATGTTATCAATAAATACAATAACAAACTTATCCAAGTACTCCTTGTACACCCGGTTCATTAAATCCATAAAAGCTGCCGGCGTATTAGTCAACCCGAAGGACATCACTAGAAACTCGTAATGGCCATATCTGGTTCGAAAAGCAGTCTTTGGTATATCTTCAGGCTTGATCTTCAACTGATGATAGCCCGATCTTAAGTCAATCTTGGAAAAACAACATGCTCCCTTCAGTTGATCAAATAAATCATCAATCTTGGGTAAGGAGTACTTATTCTTGATGGTTAACTTATTCAATTCTCGGTAGTCAATACACAATCTCATGCTTCCATCTTTCTTTTTCACAAACAATACTGGCGCACCCCACATAGATACACTTGGTCTGATTATCCCTTTATCCAAAAGTTCCTGAAGTTGTTTAGCTAGTTCTTTCATTTCTACTGGGGCCATACGGTGAGGTGCCTTTGAACTGGTTCTGCTCCCGGAATCAAATCAATAGAAAACTCAATCTCCCGATTAGGTGGTAATCCTGGTAACTCGTCT
The DNA here is from genome assembly GCF_009905375.1 of Apium graveolens. Classification (NCBI taxonomy): domain Eukaryota; kingdom Viridiplantae; phylum Streptophyta; class Magnoliopsida; order Apiales; family Apiaceae; genus Apium; species Apium graveolens. The sequence goes on along the minus strand of NC_133647.1, from coordinate 171,349,765 downwards.
GGAAACACATCTTAAAATTCATTAACTACCGGAATCTTCTTCGATTTGGGTATTCTTTTCTCAGTGTCCACCACATGAGCTAAGTATGCTTCACAACCTTGTCTTAATAACTTCTTTTCTTCCAAGATAGAAAGAAATTGCTTGTCCTGTTTTTGTCCTTGATAAACCATCCTTTTGTTGTCTTCTGAGTATAACAAAACTTTCTTTTTCTTATAATCAATATTTTCCTTATGCCGAGACAACCAATCCATTTCTAAAATTATATCAAACTCTCCTAACTGAAAAGGTATTAAATCCACCAAAAAGAAATGCCCGCAAATTTCTATTTGACATCTAGGGCAAAACTGGTTTACTGAAACTTTATCCTGATTAGCTACTTCTATCGATAAGGGCTCATCTAAATTTTCCAACATCAAATTCATTTTACTTACACATTCTTTAGATATGAAGGACTTAGAGGCTCCCGAATCAAATAAAACCTTAATAGACACGGAGTTTAAAAAAAGCGTACCTGCAACCACATCTGAATCTTGAGCATTAGATTTCTTGGTCATTTTAAAGGTTCTGGCTCTTGCTGTACTAGTTGCTGGTCCTTGATATTTATTACCTCCTACATTACTCTGAGTAGCCGTCTTGCAGTTTCTGGAGATGTGCCCAACCTTACCACACCTGAAGCAAGTGACTCCGACATTTCCTGGGTTACATTCTAACGCGTAATGACCCTTTTTATCGCATTTAAAACACTGGACATCCTTCTGACACAGACCACTATGCTTTTTACCACATAACTTATAATCCACAACTGGCCTGGTTGACTGGACTGGGGTGGAGGCAACTAAAGTAACACCTGAATTTGTTTGAGCCATGCCTTGCCTTCTAAATCTCCGATTCTTATTCCGACCAAACTTCCTTGGGAACTTCTGACTGGACTCTTCCTGGTCTGCATTAGTTGTACCACTTTCAAACTTTCTTTTCCGATCACTCCTTTCCTTGGAGGCCAACTTCTGATCACTCTCTATCACCAGGGCGGCTTGAACTACAGAGGTATACGTCTTAAGTTGCAAGGCCACCACTCCGCTACGAACTTCCGGCTTTAGTCCTTGCTGAAATCTCCTAGCTTTCTGAATCTCAGTGTTTACATATCCAGGGGCTAGTCGAGCCAACTCTGTAAACTTGGCCTCATACTCAGCCACGCTCCTTTCTCCCTGCTTCAATTCTAAAAACTCTACTTCCAACTGACTCTGCAGACAATCTGGAAAGTACTTTTCTAGGAACAGCTCCGTGAATTTAGCCCAAGAAATAGGGCCTTCTCGTTCTAAGGCACATGCCGATTCCCACCAAAAACTTGCTTCACCTTTCAGAAAATAACTAGCATAATCTGATTTAGAGTCATCACTTACTTGAGTAAGGGTGAAGGCTTTCTCCATTTCTTTAAGCCAAATTCTAGCAGCAATCGGGTCTACCTCGCCCTTAAACTCTGGGGGTTTAACTGACTGAAAAGACTTGAAACTAACCGTCTGGTTCCGTTCTCTTGGCTGGGGTTGATGTTGAAGCTGTAACTGTTGTTGGATTTGTTGATGTTGTTATTGTATAAATTGCTGCTGTTGTTGCTGCTGTTGTAGGAATTGCTGTTGCTGCTGCTGGGATTGTTCTTGCTGCTGAGCCATCTGATTAGATTGTTGGCGCAGCAAATCTAGTAATCCATCCATGACTGGGCCCCCTTCAGAGTTTCTACTAGAGGAATTGGATGGGAAATTTTTCTTGGGAGGCATTCTCCTGAAACACAACAAAAAGGTTTTATATGAAAATTGTGCCCCCGGGTAGCAACGGTTTTATGCATCAGGAGAATGCGGTCACAATTAAATATTCCCTTCCCTGTTTATTTGGGTCCACCCATGATGCATAACCAAATTTAACAATCCAGCAACAATTACAACAATAACAATAACAGTAATAACAATAGTGCAATAAAATAAAACCAACAACCGTAACATCAGATAATAGCAATACAATAACAGTACAAATCCATCTAACAACTACAGTACAACACTCATAGCATACTAAGTACACAACAAAATTGGCTGTCATAGCAGCCCCGCCTACTACAAGCTACAATACAAAGAAAACATACATAAGAAAACGTCTACAAAACTCCTCCAACTATCTCCGAGCTCTGTATCTCACTCCTGCAAGTCTAATCTAGCACTGCCACTGCCACCAATGGATCCTAACTCAAATACCAACCAGTTCACAAGATCCTGGTACTGAACAGCTCTAAACTCGGGCTAATGAAATGGTCAATGGTCCAAGCTCTCTCTACCGCAGCCTGAGTCAAGGATCGAACTCTCTCCTGCACATCTGGGGAAGGGGCAGGAATACCCTGGAAAGGCCCGACCGGAATCTGGTCAAGTTGAGCTGCTAACCCTGGGTTCTGCTCTCTGATCAAAGACTGGTTCACCGCTCGGTGAACATGGTAAGGGATCGGGGAGGATGCACCTGAATGCACAGAGGGAGGAATAGGTAGTCTCGAGGTGGAGGAACTAGGACCACATCCTGGAGGTAAATCCCTAACAGCCGACACTGACCTTCGTATCCAGAAAGGACGGATACTAGGTCCTGACACACCTCCTGGTACAACTGGAGGAACCGGTGGAGGAGGCATGGAAGTCTCCTCGGCTACAACATCCAAGGTCCGGTCAGAATCTGAATCATCTGAGTCTGACGGGTTTCCCCGAGAAGGAGAACTAGAAATCACTATAGGCCACTGTCAATCATAACAATATACAGGAAAAACAGAACAAGATTAGGGCAAGTCTATTAAAATATTAATAGATGCCAGGGTAACGCCGTCGGAACCCTCGACTTACACTTAAGGTTGCTCCTCGACATGAGTTGCTGACTCACACTATAGGACATACTTTCTACACCTAACTAACCCATCTCTTAACCTGAATTAGGGACTCGAACCTGTGACTCTGATACCAACTGTTACAGCCTCAACCCCGGGGTCAGGGGCTGACGTCACCAAAAATATGATAAATTATAACAAAAATTGCTAAATAAACTTTATTATAATACACGACCCCAACCAGGAGCCGAAACAGGTTCAAGTATTATTTAGGTTACAACACACACACTACTTATCCAAAACCAGACACTCTCACTTATTAAAGCAACTCATCCGACCTTAGGGCCTGATACAAACTACCTCGGAGGAGCCGGGACCGGAGGCTGACACTCTACGCTGACCTGGTCTTCTAGACATCTGTAATAAATAAATACAAAATAAGCTGCAAGGGTGAGCAATCCATTGCTCAACAGTACCTCTATATGAATAACCAGTAACAGATTGTATAAAACAATATAGGAACAGATATCAAACTGATATACGAGAAATCTGTAAAACAGGTATAAACTGGATATCAAAACTAGCATGCTCTGCAAAATAACATCATCTATAGTGTGCTGTGTCAAAATACCAGAGTTCAATTTTACCATGCTATTTCCTTTCCAAAACCACTATCCATTGCTGGACCAATAAATCACCGGTCCCGTTACGGGGACTATAAACTATTTCAACTTTATCAGATATATAAAAGAGGATGAATTCTAGGGACAGCTAATCAGTCTATCCCACCACAAATTTCGTTCCGAAACTCAGAGACTAGCGAGGTCTCTGTCAAGCTGGACTAAGCGGCCTACCAGTGCGCACATCCAACTTAGCCTCTTACGCAACCATGCTGGGCCGTTACCTAATAACGGACCTCTTAAGCCAACTGACCATCCAATATCTGATTTATTTTTATCAAGATTCCAAAACCATTTTCACCTATCTCTTTTTAAAACATTACAGCACACATTCTAAAATCCCTTTTTAATTTTAATCATAATCTAGAGATAGGCATTTTCAGAAGTTACTTTTTCCCCAAAACCTTAATTAACAAAACATATTTAAATACGGGGAATACGTAACTTAAAATATTCTGTTCCAGTATCTATTTTAAATAAACAACTATTCATATATACTGAACTGTAAAAGATAGTTCAGGGGTACTTGCCTTGCGACGCTTTACAAAACCCTAAGTAGCTGTCACGCTGACTTTAATCCTGGAAAACTCGCTCGGAATCTACAAATACAGAATACCCTAATCATTAACACCGACATGCTTGATATCCTCAAATTCTAACAACTCAATCCAATAACCCGACTCGTATTATTACTATACACTTAAACTCGTAATCACATAGTCACGTAGTCGAAAATATTGTTAGGGGTAATATGTAGAATATAATTATATACATTTTCAAATATATATTTTTAGGAAATTTTGACAGCATATTATTTATTATACGACTACCCGTCGATTACAATCGACGTCCTCAATCACATAATCCACAATATTACTTCCTCATTTATACAACTTACGTCCCAACACCAATCACAACTAATTATTTAAGTCCGAAAATATTTTACATAATCATTTTATTTATTTATAAAATTTAGGACTCAGAACATCGTCATCACCGTCCACCGTCCGCTCGTAACGAGTCATCGCGGTACGGCGGCAAAATTTATTGGTGCCCGAAAATATTTGGGTATCCAAATAAATTCCACCGATTATCCGAAAATATTTCCCACACGAGATATTCATTTCACGAATATTACTCAAAATTAATCTCCTGCGGAAATTAAAGTAAAGTTAATTTAAAATTCCAGAATTAACAATCTGCAAAAAGAAATCAACAGACAGGTACGGTGGCTACACGCGCCACCAGAACAAACAAGACGGCCGGAATACGGCCAAAACCAGGCGGCACAACAGAGGAACAAGAACCATAGGAATCAATTCACACACCAACAAACACACATACAAGCACAACATATATATATATATGTATACATGCAACCGAACAGAACTACCAGCACACACCGGAAAAGTCACAGCGTCGACGAACTGACACAGCAAGGCAGGCGAAACGAAGAGAGGAGAGGAGGAACGAAAGAGAATTAAGAGAAACAGGAGAGACGAACAAGGAAATCAAAGAGCAGCCAAGAGAAGAAGAGAGATGTGAGGCGCGTATGCAACAGGGAGGGGGGTACAGGGTTTTTTTTTTCATCTAACACCGCTGCACAACACGTATTACAAATTAAAGGATACGTGTCAATTCATTGACACGTGTCCAAATATTATCCGGGGCCGAAAATTGCACTTATTGAACCGCCGCGATATTTAAAACGATCCCAGAAAATTATGAAGATCATCTTTATATATTATACATATCCTGAAGAGAATAAAAATATAACTTCCGAAATTTTAAAATAATTTTTAAAACACACTTTATGCCCGCTTTTTAACAAATAACGAAACAACGCGCGATTAAAATAACTTCCGAAAATTTCCAAAATAATTTTAAAATTCTCAGAATAATACGAATTTAATAAAATATAAGTTTCATAATTTTTAAAGATTCCCATAATTAAATATGGATTTTAGCATTTAACACACTTATAAAAATCATTTAAAAATGAATAATTAACGAAATATTGATTTCTCAATTTTATAAAGTCCTAAAAATAATTATTGAAATTATAAAATTAGAAAACGAATTTTAAAGACAATCCAAATATTTATGGAATTCAAATTACAATAAAATTACTTTTACAAGCGAAATAAAATCATATGACTCACCAATAAATAAATAAAAATAAATTCCAATCCACATATCAACAAATCATAAATAATCAAATAACAACCAGTAACCGCTGCCAAAAATAAATACACACCCTTTTTTTATTTACTTAAACTTTTATTACACTTCCAAATATTAGATATAAAATAGAAATACACGAGTCGTTATATTTACTATTGTTCAAGTATCCAAGAAATATACCTTCGTTTGATTTAGGATCAAACTTCGTAAGATACTCTTTTGAATTTAATATGAAGCACTTGCTTCCGAATACTCGAAAGTAGCTTAGTTTCGGAGTTTTGCCAAAATATAACTCGTAAGGAGTCTTTTGTTTTATAGGTCGTAGCAAAATCCGATTAAGAATATGGAAAGCGGTTGACATAGCCTCGGACCAAAAATATTTAGGTCGACGATATTCATTTAGCATTGTGCTAGTCATTTCTTGGAGTGTTCTATTTTTTCGTTCAACTACTCCATTAGATTGAGGAGTGTATGGAGCTGTGTGATGCCATGTTCATCACAAAAGTTGGTGAAACTTGAATTCTCAAATTCTTTACCATGATCAGTCCTTATATAGACTATGGTTTTATTTTGTTGATTTTGAATCCTTTTACATAAAGATGAGAAGGACTCAAAAGCATCACTTTTGGCTTTGAGAAATTCAGTCCATGTGAATCATGAATAATCATCCACAACTACCAACGTATATGAGCAACCTCCGAGACTTTGTATATGAACCGGACCAATAAGATCCATATGTAGTAACTCGAGAGGTCTCGAGGTAGATACCATAAACTTTGCTTTGTGAGAAGCTCGAATTTGTTTACCAACTTCGCAAGCTTCACAAGTATGATCTTTATGATAGTTTAGTTTTGGTATACCTCGGACATGGTCTTTAGTTGATATATTCTTAATCAACTTCATGTTGGCATGTCCTAATCTTCGATGCCATAGCCATGGATCATCATTTATAGTGATTAGGCATATGTTTACTTGCTTGCTCATGTCACATGTATAAACATTTTTATTTCTAAGGCAAGTGAGAACCAACTTTCCAAGTTTATCTAATATAGAACAATGAGTAGTGTAGAAAATTACCTTGTAGTCATTGTCGCATAGTTGACTTATGGAGAGAAGATTGTACCTTAACTCGTTGACCAATTGAACGTCGAAAATTTTAACTTTCCCATTTCCGATATCTCCGATGCCGACAATGTTTCCTTTACTACTATCACCAAATGTTACGCTCCCCGCGGTAACCTTTTTAATGTTGTTCAAGAGTGACATATTACCGGTCATATGTCTTGAACATCCACTATCAAGGTACCATATATCTTGTTTTGTGGCAAGACACACCTACATACATGATTAGTTAAATTTATAGGTACCCCTTTGTCTTGAGGGTCCTTGGGTTAGTACATCATATATAACATTTGATTTATGAAAGAAGCTAGGCATGGTATAATTATCATTAGGCATGTAAATATTTCTAGATGCATAAGGCCTAGTTTGAGGTAGATAATACCTAGAACTATCATTAAATCTTGATGGAGCATGATAAACATTATATCTATTATTAGCATGGTAATTAGCATAAGCATTTCTACTAAGAGGTTGTTGCCTTCTAAATGCATTACCATTTACATGATATTGTGTGTTTCTATTTTGAAACATAGTTGGTTGATGAGACCATTGTTGCCTTGGATTCTTATATTCCATATTTTTGTAAGGCACACGTTTATCATCTTTCTTGTATGATCCCTTGCGAATCCATACATGCTTCCCCTTAATTTCACCATTCTTGAATTTGCAATATTGAATGGTATGTCCCATTTTATTGTAATAAGAACATTTATAAGATGGTGATTTGGGTGAAGTCTTTATTGGTGATACAAATCTCCGAGTATTTCCTTTAGGAGGAGAATTCTTATTATATCCTAAACCTTCATGATTATATGAGGTTTTTGTATGCACCATTTGATCCAACATCTTATTGCCTTTTGTAAATCTTTGAATGACATTTTCAAGATTTTCATTTTCTTTCTTTAAGGCATCAATCTTGTTATTAAGGATTCTTTCTTGATCCTTAATTTGAGCTATGAGTTTATAATTTTCTTCTTTTAACCTTAGAGCTTCACTTTTAAGCTCATTGGTTTCTAATAGCTCTTTTTCTTTATCAAGATTGTTTTTATAAGATGTTTCTATATCTTGAACATTTGATTCATTTAGAATCTTTAAGTTCAATAGATCAACGTGAAGTTTACAAATATTGTCATTCAATTGTATCTTTTCACGTTCCATCTCTTCGTCTTTGAGAATTAATGATATATTCTCTGTTTCAAGATTGAGTATGTTTTCTTGAAGTTTATTTACCTCAATCTTGATGAGATGGTTTTGATCTTTTAGAGATGTAATCTCATTCTCATCTTGGACTTTTGAGTCCAACATCCCAGTATATTCTTTATTTTGAGTATGATGAATTTCCTCAATTTTCATCTTCTCGGACCATAAAAAATGAAACCTTTGTTCAACATCTTTATATTTATTTTTATAACTTACTATAAGTTCAATTAAATCATGTTATTCATATCTACGAGAGATAAACTAGATTCATCTAATAAAGATTTAATTGAGACATAGCTAAATGTTACCTCTTGATTTGAAGAGGAGATTTCCGTTGAGGTGGTTTCATCTCCGAGAGCCATTAAGCATAGATTGACCACTTCTTCACTAGCTTCCGGAGCTTCTTCATCTTCACTTAGATCCCAACCATTTTCGGCCACGAGACTTCGTCCCTTTGAAAGTTTAGGACATTCTCTTTTATAATGACCGGGTTGTTTACACTCGAAACACACATCTTATGTTTCCTCCGGAGATGATTCTTTGGGTTTTGGAGGAGTGTAAACCGGATGGTTTGTAGAGGCATTGGCATTACTATAGGTATTTATATTTTGATTGCCTTTGCCTTTATTGTAGCTCGTTGACGGATAATTACTCTTATAATTGGAAGAATAATTTTGAGAATAATTTGGCCTTCCGTTAGAGTTAAAAACTCTTTGTTGATTATTTGATTTAAGGAAGCCTTTTCCGTATCTTTGAGCTTTGCTTTGAAGCACACGACGAAGTTGTCTCGTGAGTAGAGCAATTTCACTCTCATCGAGATTTTGGAGTTCCTCGTTTAACTCCTCATCGTTTTTATCTTCATCAATTAGTATGGCCTTTAGAGCCATATTTTTCTTTTTATCCTCCACCTTTGGAGCAACCTTTTCCGGAACATTATCTTCTTCGTAAGCACGAAGGTTTCGAATAGGTTATCAATCTTATACTCATTTAAGTTGTGCATCTCCTTTATAGTAATGAATTTAACCTTCCAACTAGGAGGTAGAGATTTGAGCACTCTTCTATTCTTTTTATTTTGAGTGTAATTCTTTCCAAGTTGAGATAACTCATCAATTATACGAGTAAATCTTGTTTCCATATCGATGATATTTTCTCCTTCTTGGAGTTTAAAGTTCTCATATTCTTGGATCAATGTATCCATCCGAGAATCTTTTATATCAGTGGTTCCTTCACAGGTTACCACTAATTTGTTCCATATTTCTTGTGCCGACTTGCAATTATTTACTCTTTTATATTCTTTTTCTGCAAGTGCACTTGTGAGAACCATTTCCGCCTTTGCGGCTATATTCACTGTGGCTTCTTCCTCTAAGTTGTATTCACTAACCTTCTTTTTGACGATGGTGTCATCGATAGTTTTGGTAGGAATGCGAACACCGTCTTCGATAGCCATCCAAACTTTGACTCCTTGAGATCTAGCATAAATGCGAAACCTCATTTTCCATGTTGCAAAGTTGGTGCCGTCAAATAGAGGAGGTCATGAGCTAGATAGACCTTCACCACATCCAACGGGATTAATATATGCCGTTCCGGATCACTTTTTGTTGTGCCTGTAAATCTGCAAATCACTTAACAAACACGTTAAAAAGCACTGCTTTGATACCAATTGTAAGGTCCCGTATGAGGGCTATTTTAAGCTAGAAGGGGGGTTGAATAGCTTAATTATCAATTTAAAAATTGTTAAGGCGTTTTAAAAATATTTTATCCCTTTTTAAAACTTTACCGAGTTGTTATGCAGTTTATATGTGCGGAAGATAAAGTGTAAGGAAAGAAAATACTACACGGTGATTTTATCCTGGTTCGCGATGGCGCAACCTCTAATAGATTCACTCACCCCTACTCCAGTCCCCGAGCTCCTCTCCCGGACTCGGGATTTTCCCTTATAAAAAACTCGCTCCTTTAGTAGGCGGAGAAGCCTTTACACCCTTTACAAGTATTTATCTTGGTGCGTAACACAAGGGTCACCACCTCAAAATAAATGTATTACCTACACAACTTATCTTAGACAATAACTCCCCGCTATTTCTTCAAAGTTATTGTAGAGCCTTTGTGTGGACTTGGCTTCCTTAGCTTTTGCCGGTCTTGGATCTTAGTGATCCGGTCTTGGGTCTTTCCTCTTCTTCACGGTGCGAAGACTACTAATTCCCCGTTAGTACGTCTAGGACTTGGATCTTAGAACGAGAATCACCTCACGCCACTTCACCTCACTACAAAACTAACAAGATAATCCACGAAATAAAACAAGTAGGAAAAGATTTGTTTTGAACTAGTATGTTACTGTACTAGCCCACAAGTAGTATAATATCCAAATAAGAATATTTAAACTAATTAGCTATACTTGACTTAGAATAAAACAAGATAGTCAAGTATATTTATGATTACTCCTTTATAGATTAAATAAAGTTGCGGAGTAATATGAGAAGTCCATTTTTATATTAAGCACTTACGGCTTATGACTTCTTTAGTATTCTTCTTCTTTCGATTAAGTATTTATAGATCGAAGAATACTTTAATTACAACCTCGGAGTTGTAATTTTACCTTTAAGTATATCAACTTAAGGTTTTAAGGTATACTTGTATATTGACGATTATAAGGTCAAAGTATACTCTTTTAACTTCAAGCACGTTTATAAGATTTATGAGTCTTAGCCAAGATCCAATTAAATAAGTGCAAGTAATTGGCTTAAGATTGTGCTTTCGAAGTTTGGATGAATAATTACGAGTATTTTATAGATATCGTAGTATAACACCAAGGAACACTGAAAGATGTTAGAAGGGGCTTATACGATATGACTCGTAATTGTTTATATATACGATATGTGTTAGCCAAGATCCAATTAAATAGCGTAAATTAATTGGCTAACTCGTGGATTTGATTCGTCCTTAATTTTACCGGATGATTACGAAGTAGTTTATATGGAACAAGCTATAATCCCCCGGAATACTAAAGATGTTAGAAGGGATTACACTTTTACTTCATAATATTTTATATGTACGTTATTAGTTAGACAAGATCCAATTAAAGAGCGTTAAGTAATTATCTAACTCGTACGATCCATTTTCAGATTTGACAAATTACGAAGTGTTTATATGAGACAAGTAATAATCCCCCGAAACACTAAAGATGATAGAAGGCATTACACTTTTACTTCGTAATTATTTTATGAGCACAAATGAATGTTATCCAAGATCCAATTAAAGTTCAATAAATAATTGGCTAACTCGTACTTGTGTCAAATATAATCTCCCTCTTGGATATAAAGTACTTTTCTTTTTAGATCTTCTCGTTGGAATGATATTTTACGAAGATCAAGTACTTATTCGAATTCCGAGTTCGAATCTAAGTTCTCCCCGAGAACTTCCTTTATAAGAGAGCTTGTATTAGAGCTTAAGATGAAGTAGAGAAGTTAAGTACAAAGTTTAAATACAAAGAACTCAAATAAGAAGCTAAAACTAACCACTTTTGAAAAACGGTCGGAAAAGTTCGTCGGAAAAATTCGCCGGAGGTTCGGCCGGATTTTGGCACTTTGGTCGAACTTGGGCAGCCCTTGGGAGGCCGGGAAGTGGTAGTGGATGAGCTCACTTGGTGGGATAAAGCTTGGTTGGGTGAAGCTAAGCTTGGGTTTCAAAAACCTTGTATATATGTAAGTATATAGAAGAGAGAGAAGGTTTTTGAGAAGAAGTGTGTGTATAGAATTTGAAAGAGATGAAGAGAAGCACTTCTTGAAAAAATCCCAGCAACTTTATGGCTCTTTAGCTTATTGAAAATGGGTTGGGGTGGGGGTATATTTAGAGGAGAAGTTGGGTGGAATGAATGGTGAAGATTTGAGAATGAATGGATGGTGGATTGAGTGTATCACATGGATTGATGACATGACAAGTAGGGTGTGTTTCTTTGAAAGTGGGAAGGAAGCACAAGCTAGTACTCATTAAAATCTCAGCTGATATATATATATTAAATATATATTTTCCTTTTCTTTTAATCATTCCTTAATTACTTTAATTAAGGATTAAGCACCATTAAATTATGACCACCCAAAAAACACTTAAATAAATATCATAAAAAATATGATAATTACCTAAATAATATAATGTCCTGCAAGTTTGGGTCAACTTTAGTCATTGGTAGCTAGGTCAAACTAGGTCAACTGTGGGACCAACTGCCTCGATTTTTGTGCCCGGACAAAAATTCTCTGAAAGCTACGAAATTTTTATCATACTTAGAAAATACCATTTAAATGATCCATACCAAATTTCAAGTCATTCTAGAATGTGGAAGTAGTTTATCTAAAATTGGAACTGTTCTGTTAGCCTTTCTTCCGAGTAAAAATACCATTGGTCTTGAAATAAAGAAGATGGATCTTTTGACCAAAGTTTTGACTTGTATAAATAATTAAAATATATTTCCTAATATATGAGATATATTTGGGTGATAGGAAATATGTTTGAGTATTTTTTTTTGAATAATGTTCTCCGAGAAATGCTGATTTTATGAAACGGGAGAAAATTACTTTGAGTATACAGAAATGAGTTGCAGAACTGGATATTAATATTCTAATCATGAATATTAATAATCTTTGAATAAAAACTCTTTTGATTATATGTAGAGATATATTTTGGAGTGAAGAGTTAAATGTTTTTGATCTAGCACGAGACTTCTAAAGAATATCTCTGATATATTCTTTATTCGAGCTTGTTGCCATATTTATGTTGCAACACAGATCTAAGAAATATCATATCTTGATGTTTCTTCTTCGATCATATTTCCTTAGAGATATATTCCATAAAGATATAGTTTTGATAATTTGCAAGAATGGAATATCTCTTTAATCTGTTTAAAAGACATGATTTTGCTAGTTTGACTTTGATTTGGATCAATTAAATTCATGTCCTAATGGAGAGGATCTACGTGTTCTTTAATTTTATGTTTAATCGTACAAATACCAAAATAAATAATATATCGAAGATATCCTTTCACTAAGTCTTCTGCACTTGTAAGAATTGAAGAGATTTAAAGATGTGCCGAGACAGTCGACGGATAAGAGATATCCATCGGGGTAGTAATTTGGCTAACCGACAGATGACTGCTGTTAGGCACATCCGTTTGGGATACAATCACTACTCGATGGATGAACAATATCCATCGAGAGAGTAGAAATAAATGAGTTTGGAGTGGAGACTTGTTAGTCCCTAACAATGCAGCAAGAATTACAGAAGGGGGGTTGAATGGAATTCTTGAACCTTTTTCTCAAATTATAAAATGTTCTATCTTAATAATATATAAGTGTTTGATTTGCAAAGTGCGGAATAAGAAGTTAGTAAAATCAAAACACAAGCAATTAAAAACACAAGTCTTTAAAAAATGTTCTGGTGGAGTTGAATGTATCCACCAGAGATATATATTATATCAAGAGAACTCTGTGTAGCAAGATTTGCTCACAGCTGCTTACAAATGTGAACAACTAAGTTTACAGAGAAATGCTAAGAATACAGCTTACAAATGTTTCTCTGAGAATTTTCTTGCTTAGTGTTCTTGTTGTTCTATTTGCTACTTCTTGGTTTATATATCACCAAGATTACAAAGTAATAAGATAAGATAATAAAACAAAACCTATCAAGTCTAATACTATGCTGCTTCATTACTCTATTCTAGCATCTTTGAATATCTTCATAGCATGGAAATGGCAATGCTTCTTTGTTCTCTAAAACCCAGTTGAATAGGCTTCCACATTCCTTTTGCATACACTCGACGCATGTGACTGTGTTGTCACTATCAACAGATGTTTGAATTGATTATCCGTCGGGTACATGATCATCCATCGGGTTGCCTTGTTGATCATCCGTCGAGTGGCATTGTTGTTTATCCGTCGGGTAGCGATCTGGCACTTGATTTTATTTCATTTATACAGAATTACAAGACATCATCTATGTACAATTAATGAACCTATTCTGCATATCTAATTAAAGTCAACATGACTTGAGTGCTACTACAGAATCTAAACAAGGTGTATGCAGAAAAGTGCTACAGACTCATTATTACACAAGCTACTCACTCGATGGATAACTGATCATCATCCGTCGGGACTATATTGATTCATCCGTCGGGACTATATTCCTTATCCTTCGAGTGCTACATTTTTCACTAGGTAAAATCTACTATGGTGTTTTGTTAATGAAATCATCAAGTTCACAACATATCCACAACAAGACTATTGTGGACTCTGTGCAGATTGATGAAAAGTTTGGCACAGATGTCTAAACAGTCTCAGAAAGAAATGGCAAGTGAGCCAACAAATCATCTAGAAGATGATGCTCACTTGCTTGGATTTTCGGCTTCTCCATGAGAGTTAAAGATGGAGAATTTGTAAGTGATGTGTTTATAATGTCAACATCCAAAGAGTGTGTGGGAGAATTTGGTGTTTCAGGTGCTTCTATTATTAGAGATTTTGGCTGTGACTCAACATTTATAGATTAAATAAAGTTGTGGAGTAATATGAGTAGTCCCTTTTTATATTAAGCACTTATGGCTTATGACTTCTTTAGTATTCTTCTTCTTTCAATTAAGTATTTATAGATTGAAGAATACTTTAATTACAACCTCGGAGTTGTAATTTTACCTTTAAGTATATCAACTTAAGGTTTTAAGGTATACTTGTATATTGACGATTATAAGGTCAAAGTATACTCTTTTAACTTCAAGCACGTTTATAAGATTTATGAGTCTTAGCCAAGATCCAATTAAATAAGTGCAAGTAATTGGCTTAAGATTGTGCTTTCGAAGTTTGGATGAATAATTACGAGTATTTTATAGATATCGTAGTATAACACCAAGGAACACTGAAAGATGTTAGAAGGGGCTTATACGATATGACTCATAATTGTTTATATATACGATATGTGTTAGCCAAGATCCAATTAAATAGCGTAAATTAATTGGCTAACTCGTGGATTTGATTCGTCCTTAATTTTAACGGATGATTACGAAGTAGTTTATATGGAACAAGCTATAATCCCCCGGAATACTAAAGATGTTAAAAGGGATTACACTTTTACTTCGTAATATTTTATATGTACATTATTAGTTAGACAAGATCCAATTAAAGAGCGTTAAGTAATTGTCTAACTCGTACGATCCATTTTAAGATTTGACAAATTACGAAGTGTTTATATGAGACAAGTAATAATCCCCCGAAACACTAAAGATGATAGAAGGCATTACACTTTTACTTCGTAATTATTTTATGAGCACAAATGAATGTTAGCCAAGATCCAATTAAAGTGCAATAAATAATTGGCTAACTCGTACTTGTGTCAAATATAATCTCCCCCTTGGATATAAAGTACTTTTCTTTTTAGATCTTCTCGTTAGAATGATTTTTTACGAAGATCAAGTACTTATTCGAATTCTGAGTTCGAATCTAAGTTCTCCCCGAGAACTTCCTTTATAAGAGAGCTTGTATTAGAGCTTAAGATGAAGTAGAGAAGTCAAGTACAAAGTTTAAATACAAAGAACTCAAATAAGAAGCTAAAACTAACCACTTTTGAAAAACGGTCGGAAAAGTTCGCCAGAAAAATTCGCCGGAGGTTCGGCCAGATTTTGGCACTTTGGTCGAACTTGGGCAGCCCTTGGGAGGCCGGGAAGTGGTAGTGGATGAGCTCACTTGGTGGGATAAAGCTTGGTTGGGTGAAGCTAAGCTTGGGTTTCAAAAACCTTGTATATATGTAAGTATATAGAAGAGAGAGAAGGTTTTTGAGAAGAAGTGTGTGTATAGAATTTGAAAGAGATGAAGAGAAGCACTTCTTGAAAAAATCCCAGCAACTTTGTGGCTCTTTAGCTTATTGAAAATGGGTTGGGGTGGGGGTTTATTTAGAGGAGAAGTTGGGTGGAATGAATGGTGAAGATTTGAGAATGGATGGATGGTGGATTGAGTGTATCACATGGATTGATGACATGGCAAGTAGGGTGTGTTTCTTTGAAAGTGGGAAGGAAGCACAAGCTAGTACTCATTAAAATCTCAGCTGATAAATATATATTAAATATATATTTTCCTTTTCTTTTAATCATTCCTTAATTACTTTAATTAAGGATTAAGCACCATTAAATTATGACCACCCAAAAAACACTTAAATAAATATCATAAAAAATATGATAATTACCTAATTAATATAAAATGATGTCCTGCAAGTTTTGGTCAACTTTAGTCATTGGTAGCTAGGTCAAACTAGGTCAACTGTGGGACCAACTGCCTCGATTTTTGTGCCCGGACAAAAATTCTCTGAAAGCTACGAAATTTTTATCATACTTAGAAAATACCATTTAAATGATCCATACCAAATTTCAAGTCATTCTAGAATGTGGAAGTAGTTTATCTAAAATTGGAACTGTTCTTTCAGCCTTTCTTCCAAGTAAAAATACCATTGGTCTTGAAATAAAGAAGATGGATCTTTTGACCAAAGTTTTGACTTGTATAAATAATTAAAATATATATTCT
The DNA here is from genome assembly GCF_009905375.1 of Apium graveolens. Lineage (NCBI taxonomy): Eukaryota > Viridiplantae > Streptophyta > Magnoliopsida > Apiales > Apiaceae > Apium > Apium graveolens. The sequence goes on along the minus strand of NC_133647.1, from coordinate 171,333,185 downwards.
AATATATGAGATATATTTGGGTGATAGGAAATGTGTTTGAGTATTTTTTTTGAATAATGTTCTCCGAGAAATGCTGATTTTACGAAACGGGAGAAAATTACTTTGAGTATACAGAAATGAGTTGCAGAACTGGATATTAATATTCTAATCATGAATATTAATAATATTTGAATAAAAACTCTTTTGATTATATGTAGAGATATATTTTGGAGTGAAGAGTTAAATGTTTTTGATATAGCACGAGACTTCTAAAGAATATCTCTGATATATTCTTTATTCGAGCTTGTTGCCATATTTATGTTGCAACACAGATCTAAGAAATATCATATCTTGATGTTTCTTCTTCGATCATATTTCCTTAGAGATATATTCCATAAAGATATAGTTTTGATAATTTACAAGAATGGAATATCTCTTTAATCTGTTTAAAAGACATGATTTTGCTAGTTTGACTTTGATTTGGATCAATTAAATTCATGTCCTAATGGAGAGGATCTACGTGTTCTTTAATTTTATGTTTAATCGTACAAATACCAAAATAAATAATATATCGAAGATATCCTTTCACTAAGTCTTCTGCACTTGTAAGAATTGAAGAGATTTGGAGATGTGCCGAGACAGTCGACGGATAAGAGATATCCATCGGGGTAGTAATTTGGCTAACCGACAGATGACTGCTGTTAGGCACATCCGTTTGGGATACAATCACTACTCGATGGATAAACAATATCCATCGAGAGAGTAGAAATAAATGAGTTTGGAGTGGAGACTTGTTAGTCCCTAACAATGCAGCAAGAATTACAGAAGGGGGGTTGAATGGAATTCTTGAACCTTTTTCTCAAATTATAAAATGTTCTATCTTAATAATATATAAGTGTTTGATTTGCAAAGTGCGGAATAAGAAGTTAGTAAAATCAAAACACAAGCAATTAAAAACACAAGTCTTTAAAAAATGTTCTGGTGGATTTGAATGTATCCACCATAGATATATATTATATCAAGAGAACTCTGTGTAGCAAGATTTGCTCACAGCTGCTTACAAATGTGAACAACTAAGTTTATAGAGAAATGCTAAGAATACAACTTACAAATGTTTCTCTGAGAATTTTCTTTCTTAGTGTTCTTGTTGTTCTATTTTCTACTTCTTGGTTTATATATCACCAAGATTACAAAGTAATAAGACAAGATAATAAAACAAAACCTATCAAGTCTAATACTATGCTGCTTCATTACTCTATTCTAGCATCTTTGAATATCTTCATAGCATGGAAATGGCAATGCTTCTTTGTTCTCTAAAACCCAGTTGAATAGGCTTCCACATTCCTTTTGCATACACTCGACGCATGTGACTGTGTTATCACTGTCAACAGATGTTTGAATTGATTATCCGTCGGGTACATGATCATCCGTCGGGTTGCCTTGTTGATCATCCATCCAGTGGTATTGTTGTTTATCCATCGGGTAGCTATCTGGCACTTGACTTCGTTTCATTTATACAGAATTACAAGACATCATCTATGTACAATTAAATAACCTATTATGCATATCTAATTAAAGTCAACATGACTTGTGTGCTACTATAGAATCTAAACAAGGTGTATGCAGAAATGTGCTATAGACTCATTATTACACAAGCTACTCACTCGATGGATAATTGATCATCATCCGTCGGGATTATATTGAGTCATCCGTCGGGACTATATTCCTTATCCGTCGAGTGCTACATTTTTCACTAGGTAAAATCTACAAAGGTGTTTTGTTAATGAAATCATCAAGTTCACAACATATCCACAATAATCTCCCCCAATTTATGTCGACTGGAATTGTAGCCATAAATTAAGAGAAACTTGATGATAACAAAACACCCTAAAAAATACAACTTTAAAAGTAAGTAGATAAAACTGTAAAGTGCTTCAAATAACAAAACGCACAAAGATTTGCTCACAGTCATTTTGCAAGGTGCTCCTCTAGCCTGAGCAGTTTAATCTAATTCCTTGAAGGTCTGGATCTCTTTCCAAGCTTTCTGTTGTTTTCTTCTATCTGATTTTGGAGTTGTCTGTGGAATTCCAGTTCATCAGATTCTGAGAGATTTAGCTTTTCTTGAATTTCCAAAAGAGTCTCATTGCTAGAGATGCTTAATTGGTCTTCTAATCTGAAAAATCTTCTAACTCCTTTGTCATCCATGAACTCCATCAGTCAGTAGGGCCTTATATGCACTCTTCTCCCTGTGTAAGGAATAGTTAGAGTCTTTGAGAGTGCATCTTTAGCTCTAATACTCCTCATTTCTTCAATCTTCTTTTGAACAAGTCTTCTTGCAGTTACATTGAATCCACAGTTCTTCTTGAATGATGAATAAACCTTTATCAGCACAGATTGGCTTTCTTGAAGGATCATGTGAAGTGGCCATTGAATCTCCTTTCCTCCCTTATACTTGAAAACTAACCTTTCAAGTAGATTCCTATAGGCATCAATCCCTCTAACTTCTTCCAGTTCATCTAGATAGAGGTTTAGATCAGAGAATTCCTTGATGTCACATAAGTACATGTAATCTCCCTTGTTGACTTTGGATTGAGCTTTGATCAGGGATTTGGATTTGAGAGGTGACAACTTCACTTTCTTGACTGCTCTTGACTTTGTTCTCTTTGGCTTGTTAAGGATTGGCAAATTAAAGTCAGGAATTGGTAGACTCTCCCGGTCTATTGGTTCATCCTTAGGCACAGTAGGTTCACCATGAATGTTCCTGTAAGGATCCACCACCTTAATGTCTACAAATACTACTGAGGGTTTTGATGCTTGAGCTGTAGTTGGAATGGATTCCTTGGGAAACTGATCCTCCAATTCCTTACCAACAAAGTTCAATTTCCTTTTGATTCTTTTGGCCAATTCCTTGTATCTGTGAGATTTCTTCTGTTGTGGTTCAACTTGCTTCTTTGGATCTTGAGATTCAGTGATTTCATATGGCTGATCAGGAATTTGTTGTGTTGGTTTCATAGCTTGTAGCTTGGCCAAGATAGCAGCTTGCTCTTTCTTTTTTTTAGCCTTTTTAGCATCTAGAGCAGCTTGCTTCTTTTCTTGCTTCAATCTTGCCTTTTCTTCTCTTTTGGCTTCAGCAAATTGAGGATGTCCAGCCACCACACAAATTTCTTTACCATTCCTGAAAACTTTAGCAATTCTCCTTTTTAAAGCTGGATCCTTTTAGAATGCAATAGATATTGACAGCAGTTTCTTCTTATCAGTCTTTGGTGTCTCATACACTGTATCCAAAGGGTTCTTTAGTGATAATTTTGGATAGTTCACCCTTGGCTTCAAAAGTACTTCAGCCTTTGGAGATTTGATGCAGGATGGCTGTCCTCTTTCCAGATAGTTCATGCTCATTTCATTCACAGAGATTTGCTTGACTTGAGAGTGATGAATGGATGACTTTTCTGGCTTCTTAGCTAGCCCAAACTTCTTTTGAATATCCTCATCAATTTTCTCCCAGTTGATTGGATTCAACTGTTCCTTTTTAGCTGCTCATAAATTGGCTTGCTTCATTTATTAGATCAATGCCATCTTTGGCTGGTGGCTTGGTGAAAGTAATTGAAGGCACAATTACTTTGATAACTTCAATATTGAGCACTTTTTGCTCCCCATCACTCCTAGAATTCTCTTTCTCCCCCTTTTTGTTATCAACAAGTTGAGTAGAGGAGGTATGTGCAGCCACCAGTTTCTGAAGCAAGTCTCTCTGTTGAGCTTGGTGTAGATGAATTGTTGTAAGAGATGCTTCCATTGCTGACATTCTTGTATCTAAGGCATCTATCTTTGTGGCAAGTTCAGAATTTTTCCTGAGTTGTCTCTTGATGTCAAGCATTGTAGCTTCTGGAAGTTTAGAGTCCATCTTGTTAGAAATGGCCTTTTTCATCTCATCAATATCACTTTTGATAGTGTTGACATCTCGAGCATGTTGAAAACCTTGAATTTGTTGTAGTTGCAGAGAAGCAAGATGTGCTTGAATGAGCTTTTTGGTGTTGGCATTTGTGGTGGTTTGAAGAGCAGAATTTGTCAGATTTATGAGTTGAATACGGGTTGTCTTGAAGTAGTGTTCATCACAGTGCTTTGAAAATGTCCAAGATGGCATGCTTGATCTTGAACTAGAGCCTACTTCTCCCCTATGTCCAATGGCTCTTCTTCACTATCTCCACCTTCACCCCCAAAGAAATCTTCTGAACCACCAGTCTCATAATCAACATCACCAGCTGTAGATGGCAAAGCTGTGATGGCATCCTTAGCTCTTAGCATTGACTGTGTGGTGTGCACCAAGTTAAGCATCCTTTCTGCATTGTCCTTGCCCTGTTCAGCTAGAAGTTGATATGCTGGAACAGGGTGAGTAAATGTCTCAGCATCAAGGGAGGTGGAATCTATAACAACTTGAGGTTGCTGAGATAGTCCCTCCCTGTCTGCATCCTGGACATTCATTAACTCGCTTACAATAACATCCACCCTTATATCTTTAGTACCTACTTTTCTCTTATATTCTCTCTTTTGTTGCATCAAGGTCTCACCTTGGCTCCCCACCCTCACACCCTCACCTTCACCATCTAAGGTGGGACTCCACACACTCTCTTTTGCCAATCCTAAAGAACTGGATTGCATATTTTCACTATTTTCCTCTCCTTTTTCCTGGGAGCAACCCAGACTCTCACTCAGTTCACTCCCTTCCCTCAATCCTAGGAGTGATTGTACTACCACTAAGTCTTCTGCACTAGAGATAATTGATGAAATTGGAAGCTGTGCAGAGACACTCGACAGATAAGGGATATCCGTCGGGTTAGCAGTTTGACTATCCGACGGATAACTGCTGTTAAGCTTATCTGTCGGGATACAATCACTACTCGATGGATGAACAATATCCATCAAGAGAGTAGGAATAAATGATTTTGGATTGGAAACTATTGTGGACTCTGTGCAGATTGATGAGAATTTTGGCACATATATGTCAACAGTTCCTGAAAGAATTGGCAAGTGAGCCAACAAATCATCCAAAAGATGATGCTCACTTGCACTAGATTTTGGCTTCCCCAACAGAGTTAAAGAAGGAGAATTAGGAATTGATTTGTTGATCATTTCCACATCCAGAGAGTTTGTGGGAGAATTTGGTGTTTGAGGTGCTTCTATAACTAAAGATTTTGGCTGTGACTCCACATTTATTGGAACCACATCAAACTGACTTTGAAAAGGTTAGTGATTGTGTCTTTAGCACCAGTTTACACAGTGTGTGAACCCTGTGCATCCCCAAGGGTTTTTGGTTTCTTCTTTCTAGTATAGGTCTGGGGTGAGCTCGTGTCCCTTATTCTTTTGGCCTGTGCTCTTGGCTGAGAGCTTTGTTCAATAGTCACATCCTTTTGGGAGGATGCAAATAGTAATGAGCTTATTTCCTTATTAAGCACTGCAGTCTGTTGGGAAACTGCAGTGTGGCTAGGCTGGGAAACACTCACATCTCCAACCTTATCCTTTGGGTTTCTTTTATGTTCACCCTGTCCCTCACCTACCTTATCGACCTTCACACTCCCCTCTTTAGATTTGGTGGATTTTGCAACTGCCATCTTTTGAGAGATACCAGATGGGGCTTTCTTTGATTTAGATTTAAAAATCTTTGATGGTTTGGTAGCTTGGGTAAGCAACTGTTGGGTCATTGACACAGTTGCCATAGCTACACTAGAATGCAAAGAAATTTGTAAGGTTGGAATAGTAGAGACAGATGAACTTACCTCACTTACCTGAGGTGCTTCCATTACAGGGAAATAGAAGAGTGGCACCTCTCTGTGATGGTTTGCCCTATTCAAATATGCAATAATTCTTCTCTCTTGAACCCAATAATCTAATTTGTTGGTTGGGTTCTCAAGCACAATTTCCTCAGAGAGGTGCTTAGCAAGCATCATGAAAAATCCAGCATAATAAACATTTTTACCCCTCTTATTTAACTCACCTAACTTGAACCCCAACTCAAACAAAGCAAGATCACTAAAGTTAAAGAACTTATCAGTAACTAGCATGTTAAGCATAGAAATATTGACAGAATCAAAATTACTGATTTTACCAGAAAAGACCTTAGTAACTACATCACACAGATAACTCCATTCCTTTCTAAGACCCAACCTCCTAATTTCACTTAACTTAGAAGTAGAGAGTGCATAGTTCATGGAGTTAAGCATATTAACAATATCAGTATATGTGTGTGGTGAAGTTACAGTATTATCAGGAATTTTGAAACATGCTTTAACAACATCACTATTAATACAGAATTCCTTACCTTTAATAGTGAGTGTTGTTAGGTCACACACACACTGTAGAGGGGGTGAATACAGTGTATAGTACACTCAAATCGAACTTTAAGATCTTAAGTAACAGAAAACAAACTTTATTGAAACAATAAACTCTGTTACAGTATGGAACTGTTACCTCTCAGTAATGAACAAATATCACGAGAGCTGCTAGGGTTACAATGAATAATCTTTTCTAATAATGATAACACTTATAGTGTAAACCCTATGTCTGTGTTTATATACTACACAGTTACAAGATAATCGCTAATTGATATGGAATATAATTCTGCTTCCTAAAATATATCAATCAGATAACTTTTCTTCAAAGTATTCCATTCTTCACAGAATTCCTTCTTCATGCATATCTCTTCTTATGTTTATCTCGATCTTCTTTCCTTTAATCAGCTACTGTCCTTATCTGATTGTCCTTCAGCACTTAAGTTCTGATATCTATCTTCTGATGATTATCTCTTGATAATATAAGTACTGATATCCTTAAGTCCTGACTTCCAGTATAAGTACTGATCAACAGTTAAGTACTGATTTATCCTGTTCACGTAAGATCTGAAAGCTAAACATAAAACATATTAGCCATGACATTATCAAATATATCTAACAATCTCCCCCAACTTGTAAATTAACAAAATATACAAGTTTAACAGATATTTGATGATGTCAAAAACATTAAGTACAAATGCATGAGAAATAGACTAGATAACTACAACTTACAGTCCTTAAAGTTTTTACCAATTTCAACTTCTGATAACAACTTCAATCTGTATAAATATCAGAATTTAAGCAGTTGTAGATCTTCGACTTGGCTTCTTCATTTTCTGATCTCTCTGATGTCAGGAGTTGTTCTGAGATAGTTCTTCAACAAACATTTCTCAGCATATCTTAGTTCATCAATCATTCTCCTTTTAACACCTTTAAGCTCTGCAGTATCTTCACCAGTTTGAAAGATTGCAGCTCTGAGATCATTAATCTTTGCTTTTCTCAACTCCTGATCTAGTCTTATGACATAAGCTTTGTCAGACTCAAGATTGAATTCAAGTCCCTTAATACCAAGATACGTTCTGATCTGTGCAGTATTAGGCTTCATATCAACAATATCACCATTGTGATCTCTGTACTTTGGAACATATATGCTGTCAGACTTAACATAATAAAGCCTTTTCTGTCTCTAAATCTGTTCTTTTAAGTAGTTTGCAGCAGTCTCTGTTATTCTGTCATCCACTTGAAGTAAGAAAAGTAAATGCTCCAATTCTTCAAAATACTTCAAAGGAATGGCATTTTGTCTTATATGATAAACCCTACCATCTGTCATGAAATACAACATGATGTATTCTTTCAAGTAGGTATGGTAAACCATCTGTACAGATTCCAGTTGATTCAATCTCTCAGGAGTTGCTCCAATACCTGGTTCACTCAAGGAAGTTGGATTATTGGTAGTGTTGTGTACTCTTCTTTCATCAGCACTTCCCAATCCAGTTTTATCTCTAGCTTCCTTTCCAGTAACTACTCTTGCTTCAAAACCACTTGCAGTAGTCTTCAAAGATTGAGTCTGTTTTGCTTTAGTGAATCCTGGTAGGAGTGTCTTTGATCTATTTTCTGATATCAAGTTAACTTGAGCACTGTCAGAGGTTACTTGCTTCTTCTGAATATCAGAACTTACAATTTCTTGACTCTGAACAACTTGAGCCATGTCAGAGGTTGTTTTAAGAACTTTTCTTGTAGTCAGAGCAAGATCATCTTTTCCATTAGTAATTTCTTCTTCCTCAGGAGGTACATAAGCTTTGATAGGTTCACCAACCTTTTCTTTACCCTTGGATCTTGGATCTATCTGTGGTTGTGATCTAGCCAAAGTTGCTTCAGTATGTGTCCTTTCTTTGATCACAATGCCTTTAGGTTTTGGAAGTAACTTTTTACCAGAAGCTTCAGATTTAGATGTGACTTTCTCTGATTTAAGTCTGGCTTCTTCTTCCTTTAAACTTTCCAAGTCCATCCCTGGATTTTCTTGAAGAAATAACTGTCTTGACATTTCCTCATCAAGATCTAGAAGTTTATCAGAACTTATCCTTTTACCAGCAGCAGAACTTATTCTTTTCCCAGTATCAGAACTTGTTCTGTGACTAGCTTGTCTTGATGTAAACCTTCTACCTTGACTATGACCACTACCCATTCCAGAGGTTCCTTGGTCATCTTTTCCATCATCCTTTCCTTGCAGTGTCTTGTTGGTTGTGCATTTGGACTTAATTACCTTCTCCCCCTTTTTGGCATCAGCAGGTAATAAAAGAGAGATAAGTAGTTCCACTGAGGTCTGGATTTCAGTAAGTTGCGATTGCTGAGAAGCTTGATTTGTCAGAATTTGATCAATCTGAGCTTGTTGTTTCTCTTGAGTTTTCTCAATGTAAGCAACCCTGTCAATGGTAGGTTGGAAGAACTTTTTCTTATCAATTTTCCAAACTTGTTCCTGTTTGATAAAGTTCTCCTGAATCTTGTGTAGCTCTGTATGAGTATTGGAATGAAGACCTTGTAGATGTTTAGTACTCAATGCAGTGACTCTAAGCTGGGTTTTAAAATCATCAGAATTTAACATTTCATCAGCTTTAGTCAAGTGCTCAGCAAGATGTAAAGCATTTGGAACACATGAAACTGAGTTCCATTCCTTAGTCCACTTCTGACCTGCATGAGTTTCACTCCAAGGCACTGGTGCATCCCTGATAACAAACTCCTTTACCAGTTCAGACTTAGGAAGAGTCGGTGGAGGAGTATGTCCTGAAGGACCTGCTTCATCAGCATCTACAGTTGTAGCAGCTTCACCAGTATCTCCAATATTGGCAGCATCAGAACTTAAAGAATCAGTATCTTTTGATAAGACAACAGTGTGAGTAGCAATGGAGGCTTCAGCATCCTCTAATTGCTGATCTGATACTAAGTTCTGATCAACAGCCATATCCTGATGCTCACCTAAAATCTGATCATCAGCATCTTGATGCAGAGAAGGTGTTGTTGATAACTCTGGAGTTTGAACAGCATTAGTAACAGGTGTTGTGGAAGGATTATTTGCTGTTGGAGCTTCTAAGAAAAGTATTGCAGGCACAACCAGGTTCTGAATATCAATTTCAGCACTTGTGCCTGGATCAACAAGAGACACAGATGGTGAGTTAGCCTTGTCAGATACAGCTTCCTGAGATGGAGTTGATGGAGAAGAAGTGACTGGAGCAAATTCCTTGTCTTGTGAGATCAGAGATTCCTGATCCCCTTCCTTAGCTGCTTCCTCCTCATCATCTGAAACTGGCCTTTGTGCCCTCTGTTTCTTGTACTTCCTTGTTGATTTGGATTCCTTGGGAGTTTCAGGAACTATCATACGTCTAAGCCTCTTGAGAAGCCTAGAACCCCCAATTTCAGAATCCTTCTGAGAAGTTGCTTTCTCAGCTTCAACCACCACAGGTTCTGAAGAAGGAATCTATTCCTCAGAATCTGATTCATCTCTCAAAGTAAATCTCCTCCTCTTTTGAGGTGTTTGAGGAACAGTCTTTGTTCTCTTTGGCTTAGAGGATGTAGGCTTCACAGTAGGTGCTGAAGAAGAAGGTTGAGCAGTCTGTGAAATGGAGAGATAGGATTGGAGATAAGTTCTGAGGGTAGGTTGAGTAGAATGAGAGGTAGGTACTGAGGTTGATGGATTTTGGGTGGTTGGAGGTGGTTGGACATCAGAGTAAACAGATCTATAGGTATCAGGATCATCATTTACCAGGATCTGTTTTACAGACTTAGGAATCTGTAATGGTCTAACCATTTTCTTCTTAGTATCAGCATTTACCAGGTCATTAAAGTATCGTTTTGCAACCTTAAAAGGTGGGGTTTGAGTGCTGACTAAATGAGGTTCATCAGTACAGTAAGTGTAAATAAGTTGACAGAATCTAGTAAAATAAACAACATCTCGATCCTCTGTCATCCTATCCCCAATAAAACCAATTATTCCAGTTGCAAAATCAAAATGAGTTTGATGGATAATAGCATACCCTATGTGCTGACTCAGAATTGGGATAGCATCAAAATTTGAACATTTGTTCCCAAAAGCTTTGGTGATGCAATCAAAGAAGAAACTCCATTCTCTTCTGATATTAGCCCGTTTCAACTGTCCAAGTTTCGTCAGACTCTTTTCATATCCCAATTCAGCCATTAACTCCCGAAGGGCTGAGTCCTCTGGAACTGAGAAAGTACAATCCTCTGGAAGATGTAAAGCCCTGCGTACTGTACCAGGAGTGACTACAAAGGATGAATCACCCACTTGGAAGATAATACTGGGAGTTCCACGGTTACCACCATCATCAAAAACTCCAGTCCTCCAGAACCTCAGAACTTGTTGACTTGAAAATAATTCAGGCTGAGTTAAGGCGTACCCAACCTCACTATGTGCAAGAAGATCTTGCACAAAGTGCAATTCAGATGGAGCTTCAGCATGATCAAGAATTGCAGCATAGTTGTTTGGAACAAACTTTGCTCCATCAATGATTAAATCCTTTGGTGCCATGTGAAAAAATTGAGAATTAAGTATGCCTGATAGGTGTTTGATATAATGTCTGTATGAAAACAACGGAAAAAGTAAAGTGAAGGAGAGTAAAAGTAAGAAGAGAGATAAAAGATGAAGAAATTAAAAAGATTACAGAAATCTTCTCTCTGCTGTACTTATACAAAAAAATATTACCGTTGGACACCTGTCAGACATGCAGTAATAACGGATAGTTACTGGGCTCGAGAAAACAGGAATGATTACTTACCCAGTTGCCTTGTTTCAAGGAAAAACCGTTCCATTAATCAAGAGAAACAGTTTTAATTCAAAATTTAAACCGTTAGCACTGATTGAATTATTTTTCACTGCAACATTAATATTCTGAAAATACATCACATGAAAATGACCAAGATAATTTAGATGAGTAAGTGGGAAGTAAAAACAATTTTCATTAATATATCAAGTCAATACATTTATGAAATGGAAATTACATCAATACTTATACAAGATTTTCCCTAAGCTTCTAATCCTAACATCAACAGCTTTAGTCCTAGCTAAGAAGCCTGACAAAGCTGAGGATGAAGAAGAATAGGAAGAAGACAAGATTAAGTCATCTTCCTCTTCCTATCTTTGACGAACAAGATGGCGAGTCGTATGATTCGCTCTTGCTGACGGATAGCTTCCCGCCTTTCCTCCTCCAATCGCTCCAGATGGCGATGGTAATCCATATAGAAGAATAGAAGGTGAGTTAGCACCTCCTGTGGGACAGAATCCCAGATCTCCTCAGGAATGGCTGTTACATGCCACTCCTGCTGCCACTCGGCACAACTTAGCTCCATAGTGAAGGTTTGGTTGTTCAAAAACATGTTGTATCGAACCATTGTGTTTTTGATAGAAGAAGGAGGATAAGTGTGTGAGAAGAACGTGATGGAAAGACTGATGTGAAGTGGTTGCTTATATAGGCAAGAGAATGCCAAGAGACGCAAAGATATTTAATGCTGACAGGTAGAATTAATTCTACCTCGTCTCCCTAGACTTTGAAAAAGAATAACAGTCATTGGAAAGAGGAATCATGGTCTAGACCGCATAAGACACAAGAAACAGTGGACTGTTCAAGTACAAATACCATTAATCCTAATCACAGTGACTATTAATCTTCCACTTCAACATATTCGAGTACGAACTGAGACTGTTATCAAATTTTATTCAAAGATAAGCCAAGTAAAGGATTAGACTGAGAAATCAGAACTTAGACCTATACCAGAACTTAACAGTCATCAGAGCATAATTTCTTAACTCGAAAAAGGAATGCCTATCTTAGTAAATACTCATACAAGTTCTGAGTTATGGACGTCAGAACTTAATCATCAGAACGTGTAACTTAGAACTTGTCCTCAGAATTTGTGCAATAATGACACAATGACTGTTTATCTAAAATAATATAGACCACCATAGAAATTTTCATCATTCAGATGGAGTGATTAGTGTGTGTGCATTAAGCAAAAAAAAAACAGACAAAGAGTAAAGTCTGATTCACTTCAGTACATCTTAGAAATAAGGCATAACTAAAATTTTGCTAAAGATCTGTCATTGTCCTGAAACCTACTGATGAATGAGTTCATGCTAGAGTCCATCTCAACTGTTTTGTGCTAATTTTATGTATCTTTTGCAATTCTGTTTTACAGTGGCTTCTCAGTGTAAGTGAGTCACGACTGTTTATCAGAATTTATGCTATTTTAAGAGTATTTCTCCAGTAATCATAGAGTGTGAAAAGTCACCAAGAAAATATTTTGCTTTTCTGATGCATATTTACTTAATACCAGCAATGCACTTGGGTCGTCCCTTCCACATTTTTACTCTAGATCTCAAAGGAGTACCTGATTTTAATCTTTGATCTTTTTGCTTTTTTTCTTTTGATAAGAGAGGTTTATCAGCACTTAGTACATTCAGCAGTTTTACTAGTATCAGAACTTAACAGATGAGTAGCATTATTCTAATTTGTGACTTAGTAATAAGATATACAAAGTAAACTTAACTAAGCTCAGTTATCAGAATTTGCTAGTGTCATAAGATTTCCACTGAAATAATTACTTCTTCCATGGAATCATTTTGTTTATTGAAGACTACTAGGTCAGTATCTAGCACAGTTATCCTCATAGGAATGAATAGGTACTAGAACAAACATATCACTTATCATAGTTTAGAAACATATATCAGACAACAGTCAGTACTTAAAGACATTTATCAATTAAGCACAGAATACATAATGAGATTAATTCTGTAAATACTGAACATAAAGTCTGATAACACAGAACAAGTCTAAGCAGATTTAGAGAAAGAACCTGAAACCATTCCAAGTTCATTTACCAATCTTGTAAAAGTAGCTTCACATAATGGTTTTGTGAAGATATCTGCCAACCGTTGATCTGTGGGAACAAAATGCAATTCCACTGTACCTTCATCCACATGTTCCCTGATGAAATGGTACCTAATGCTGATGTACTTTGTCATTGAGTGTTGAACTGGATTACCTGTCATAGCAATAGCACTTTGATTACCACAGTAAATAGGGATTTTGAAATATGTTAACCCATAATCCAGTAACTGATTCTTCATCCAAAGAATCTGTGCATAACAGCTTCCTGCAGCAATATACTCTGCTTCTGCAGTTGATGTGGAAATTGACTTTTGTTTCTTGCTGTACCAAGAAACCAATCTGCCTCCAAGAAATTGGCAGCTTCCACTTGTGCTTTTCCTGTCAATTTTGCAACCTGCAAAATCTGCATCTGAGTAACCTATTAGTTTAAAATCTGATTCTCTAGGATACCATAATCCCAGAGCAGCTGTTCCTTTAAGATACTTAAAGATTCTTTTTACAGTTGTTAAGTGAGGTTCTCTTGGATCTGCTTGAAATCTTGCACAAAGATAGGTAGCATACATGATATCAGGTCTACTAGCAGTTAGATAGAGTAGAGAGCCAATCATACCTCTGTAGTCAGTAATATCTACTGATTTACCGGTATCCTTATCCAGTTTTGTTGCAGTGGCCATTGGAGTGGATGCACTTGAACAATCTTGCATTCCAAATTTCTTTAGCAAGTTTCCGGTGTACTTGGTTTGACAAATAAAAGTGCCTTCCTCATTTTGCTTGACTTGAAGGCCCAGAAAATAGCTAAGTTCCCCCATCATACTCATATGATATCTTGACTGCATTAGTTTGGCAAACTTCTTGCAAAGTTTGTCATTTGTAGATCCAAAAATGATATCATCAACATAAATCTGGACCAGAAGTAAGTCCTTTCCATGGTTGAGGTAGAACATTGTTTTGTCTATTGTCCCTCTGTGGAATACACTTTCCAGAAGAAACTGAGCTAAAGTTTCATACCATGCTCTAGGAGCTTGCTTAAGTCCATAAAGTGCTTTGTCAAGTCTGTAGACATAGTCTGGATGTTTGGTATCTACAAAACCTGGAGGTTGTTCAACATATACCTCTTCCTCCAATTCTCCATTGAGAAAAGCACTTTTCACATCCATTTGAAAGACAGTAAACTTTTTGTGAGCAGCATAAGCCAAAAATATCTTTATGGCTTCTAACCTAGCAACTGGTACAAATGTTTCATCATAATCAATTCCCTCCTGTTGAGAATATCCTTTTGCAACCAGCCTTGCCTTATTCCTTGTAATTATGCCATCACTGTCAGTTTTGTTTCTGAATACCCACTTTGTACCAACAACAGATCTATTCTTTGGTCTTGGTACTAGGGTCCAGACTTTGTTTCTTTCAAATTCATTCAACTCTTCCTGCATTGCTTGCACCCAATCAACATCTTGAAGAGCTTCTTCCACTTTCTTTGGCTCAGTCTGAGAGAGAAAAGAATTGTAAAGACACTCATTTGAAGTACCTGTTCTAGTTCTGACACCTGCATCAGGATTTCCAATTATCAAATCAGGTGTATGTGATTTTGTCCACTTCCTTACAGATGGAAGATTTTCTCTAGAACTGGATGCTCCCCCATGATTCATGCTATCTTTATTTTCATTTTCTGATGCTCCCCCTGAAACTATGCTCTCTGAGTTGGATTCTTCAGTATTTAGATTTTCAGTACTATCAGAACTTGGCTTATCAGAACTTGACGAATCAGAACTTGAAGAGCCAGATGCATGTTCGGATGTTTCTTGAGATGTGGTAGGATCTTGAGTATGCTCCCCCTGCATAGGGGCATCTTCCTTTAACGTAGTCACCACAGTTTCAATAACATCAGAGTTTAATCCATCAGAGTTTGCAGTATCAGGACTTAGACTGTCAGGATTTTCAGTATCAGAATATGAGTCTTCATTTTCAAATCTCAGCTGATCATGGTCAATGAAATCTTTAAGACCAGTGATCTTCTTGTCATCAAAAGAGACATTGATAGATTCCATGACCACTTTTGTTCTCAAATTATAGACTCTGAAGGCTTTTGTGGAAAGTGGATATCCAACAAAGATTCCTTCATCAGCTTTTAGATCAAACTTTGATAGCTGTTCAGGATGAGTCTTGAGAACAAAACACTTGCATCCAAATACATGAAAATATTTCAGATTTAGCTTCTTTTTCTTCACCATCTCATATGGTGTTTTTCCATGCTTGTTAATGAGTGTTGCATTTTGAGTAAAACAAGCAGTCTGCACAGCTTCAGCCCAGAAATAGGTTGGAAGCTTTGCTTCTTCAAGCATTGTATGTGCAGCTTCAATGAGAGTTCTATTCTTCCTTTCAACAACTCCATTTTGCTGTGGAGTGCCAGGAGCAGAAAATTCCTGCTTTATTCCATGGCTTTTGCAGAACTCTTCCATTTTCAAATTCTTGAACTCAGTGCCATTATCACTCCTTAAAATTTTCATAGAATCTTTGACCATTTTATCCAGCTGTTTGACATGATCAATCAAGATAGATGCAGTTTCACTTTTTGTGTGCAAGAAATACACCCATGTGTATCTGGTGAACTCATCCACTATGACCAACGCATACTTCTTCTTTGCAATAGACATGACATTTACTGGACCAAATAGATCAACATGTATAAGATGATAAGGCTCAAGAATTGATGAATCAGTCTTGCTCTTGAATGAAGATTTTCTTTGTTTGGCCTTCTGACAAGAATCACAAAGGCCATCAGGAGCAAATACTGACTTTGGCAGTCCTCTCACAATATCTTTCTTGACCAACTCATTTATATTGTTGAAATTTAAATGAGAGAGTTTCTTGTGTCAATTCCAGCTTTCTTCAATTGATGCTCTACTCATCAGACAGATTGCAGAACCATCGGTACTTGTTGAAAGATTGGCTTCATAGATGTTACCATGCCTGTATCCTTTCAGAACAACTTTGCCTATAGATTTACTTACAATTTCACAGTGTTCTTCAAAGAAATCCACATGATAACCTCTGTCACAGATTTGACTGACACTCAGCAGATTGTGTTTAAGTCCTGAGACCAGAGCTACTTCCTTAATGATGACATTCCCAAGATTGATATTGCCATATTCCAATGTTTTTCCAATGTTGCCATCTCCATAAGAAACACTTGGGTCAGCCTTCTCCACAAAGTCTAATAGCAGGGCTTTATTTCCAGTCATATGTCCTGAACATCCACTGTCCAGAACTAGGATGTTTTTCCTGTTGCCCTGCAATTACAAAGACCACTAATGATTAGTTTTAAGGACCCAGACATGCTTGGATCCTTTGGCCTTATTAAGTCTGTTAACATTTGCAGCGGATTTAGCATCAGAGTTTATGTTAACATTTTTCTTATCAGAATTTACATTATCAGACTTTGAATCAGAATTTACACTAGAAGGAACAATGGAAACTTTCTTCAAAGAAGGTTTTATTTGATAATAATCATAGTACAAACTATGATATTCCTTACAAGTATAAATGGAATGCCATAAACTACCACAATGAAAATAAGGATTTTGTGGTTTGTATCTAACAGACTGACTCTTAACTCCTGATTTTGAAGGTAAGGAGTTAATATTCTTATTTTTCCTGCAAAAAGAAGCCAGATGGTTAGAACTTCCACAGTTATGACATGTTTTCCTAGGAGCATCAGGAACAGGTTTATAATCATTGCTTTTATTCACACCTTCCTTTCCATTCCTATTTTTCCTAGGTGATTTTACCTTGTTTGCATTCTTGACATCTTTCAGCTTATGCTTAAGCTGCTTCTTTGTCATTAAGCCTATGTTTACTTCAGCTGTCTTTATCTGTTTTAGTTTGTCAGAAGTTAATTCCTCTTTAACTTCTGATTTCTCATTATCAGACTTTACAGTTACAAACTTAACAGGTTTTAACTTTGGCTTTTGCTTAACAACAGGCTTAATTTCTTCAGTTCCTTTATCATTCTTATTCTCTCCATAACCTAAGCCCTCTTTCCAATTTTTACTACTTAGCAAATTTTGAGTTGTTCTGCCAGAGTTAGTCCAAGTCCTGATTATCTCTCTTTCCTTTTCTAACTCAGTTTTTAGAGATTCATTCATTTTTAGCACTTCATCCCTAACATAAAAAGCATCATCTCTATCCTTCTGAGTTTGATGGAATATAACTAACTCTTTTTCTAAGAAATCATTTCTTTTCTTAAAAGCAAGATTTTCAGAAGTTAATCTTTCACATGTTAAGGTTTGATCTCTATAACTAACAAACATGGTTTTAAGATATCTTCTAAACTCATTAATATCATCAGTATGAAAAGCATAAGTAGTCTGAGGTACCTTTGTTTCAGCAGCTTCAGAACTGCTCTCAGCACTTTCTTTATCAGCATTTGCCATCAATGCATAGTTCTCCTCACTTTCAGAGTCTGAAGTGTCTGTCCAGCTTTTCTGCTTTGTGACAAGAGCCTTGCCTCTGTCACCCTTTACCTTCTTGCAGTCAGGAGATATGTGGCCTTTCTCACCACAGTTATAGCATTTAACATTGGTGTAATCTCCTCTGTCAGACTTTCCTCCTCTGCCTTCAGATCTTCTGAAATTCTTCTTATCAGAACTTATACTTTTCCTGGAAAACTTCTTTCCCTTCCTGAACTTCCTGTATGCAATCTTGGTGATTCCTTTCACCATAAGAGCACACAGCTTCATCATCTCCTCATCAGCATCAGTCTCAGGCAAGCTTTCAGAATCTGAGTCATCATCACTCTCAGAACTTGATGACTCAGTATCAGACTTTATGAAAAGAGCTTTACCCTTGTCTTTCTTTGAGGAAGCTGCTTTGGGGAATTCTTCTTCAGCCTTAAGAGCAACTGTCTTTGAATTTCCTCCTTTCCTCTTGCTTCTTTGTTCCATCTCCAGTTCATGAGTCTTGAGCATTCCATAGATTTCGTCAAAAGTTGTTTCATCAAGATTGTAGTTGTCTCTTATTGTCGTTGCCTTCAAATCCCAGCATTCAGGAAGAGCTAACAGGTACTTAAGGTTTGAATCTTCAAGATCATACTCTTTATCAACCAATGACAAATCATTCAAAAGTTTGACAAATCTATCATATAAATCATTCAGTGACTCATTAGTCTTTGAGTCAAAGTGTTCATACTCTTGAGTGAGTATTGTCTTCCTGTTCTTCTTAATTGTGTCAGTTCCCTGACACCTTGTTTCCAGAGCATCCCATATCTCCTTAGCAGTCTTGCAGTTGATTACCCTTTTTGACATTACATTATCAATGGCACTATGCAGTAAGTGTCGTACCTTAGCATCCTTAGCAATTGATGCTATGTCCTCAGCAGTATAATCACTCTTCTCCTTTGGTACGGTCATTGCTGCTTCACCTGCAACTGCAACAGCGAGTTTGGTTGGTTTGTGAGGACCTTCCTTGATTTTATCCAGGTATTCTGGATCTGTTGCTTCCAGGAACATGGTCATCCTTACCTTCCATATGGGATATTCAGATGGTCTCAGTATGGGGACTCTGATGGTCTCATACCGACTCTGAATTTGTGTCTTTGGTGGTTCCTCAGTTGTGGTAGGCTTAGTTGGAGTTTCTGTGTCCGATATGATTGTGTTTGGATCTTTAACTGTATGTAAGTTAACAGATAGGCTCTGATACCAATTGTTAGGTCACACACACACTGTAGAGGGGGTGAATACAGTGTATAGTACACTCAAATCGAACTTTAAGATCTTAAGTAACAGGAAAACAAACTTTATTGAAACAATAAACTCTGTTACAGTATGGAACTGTTACCTCTCAGTGATGAACAAATATCACGAGAGCTGCTAGGGTTACAATGAATAATCTTTTCTAATAATGATAACACTTATAGTGTAAACCCTATGTCTGTGTTTATATACTACACAGTTACAAGATAATCGCTAATTGATATGGAATATAATTCTGCTTCCTAAAATATATCAATCAGATATCTTTTCTTCCAAGTATTCCATTCTTCACGGAATTCCTTCTTCATGCATATCTCTTCTTATGTTTATCTCGATCTTCTTTCCTTTAATCAGCTACTGTCCTTATCTGATTGTCCTTCAGCACTTAAGTTCTGATATCTATCTTCTGATGATTATCTCCTGATAATATAAGTACTGATATCCTTAAGTCCTGACTTCCAGTATAAGTACTGATCAACAGTTAAGTACTGATTTATCCTGTTCACGTAAGATCTGAAAGCTAAACATAAAACATATTAGCCATGACATTATCAAATATATCTAACAAGTGTGATGGTCTTATCAGTTGAGTTGTACACGGCAGTTGACCACATTTCTTCCACAACCTCACAGAAGGTGGTGTGATTCTAGCATGGCATAGTTGTGTTTGCAGTTCTTCACAAAATCCATCATTTTGTGGTAGTCACCAGACTGTTGAATCCCCTTGTTTACTAGAGCCGTGAAGTTGTTTTTCTTATAGATGAATCCAGTTTGTGACATGATCTTAACGACTGGTGTCATTGTTAGAGAGTGGAAATTGCAGAGATAGAGATGATAATTGCTTTTGAGAAAGAGAGAATTTAGAGCAGATGATTTGAGAATAATAAAAGAAAAGTAATGGTAATGAATTAAGCTTTTATACTATCTCAAAAATAACTGTAAAAAATAATAAAGTAAAATAAAGTAGCCAATAAGAATTGCCCAAAATAGCCGTTTAAAAAATAAACTGTAAAAATTCCTTCAATTATTTGTCGTGTTATACTTATGAACTGTAAGTATACTCGATGGATAATGTTCAGGGAATCAACAGTTAGGATTCAAATAATTCGACGGATGAGAATAAGTAGTTATCCGTCGAGTCATGAAATATTCCAGAAAAATAATTGATTTTATTAACAAAACGTATACCGACGGATGATCAAACTCGATGGATAATGATCATCCGTCGAGATGTAAATTTTGACTTAGCAAAATTTCATCCAAGACTGTAAAACCAATTAAATTTTTGGCTGCAATACAACTTGCAAATTATCTGAAAAGATTTAAGAATAATTTAGCATGCCTAACTCACTTACCAACCTTGAAAAGGTGGATTCATCCAGTGGCTTGGTAAATATATCTGCAAGCTGCTTTTCACTTGGAACAAAATGTAGTTCCACAGTACCATTCATTACATGTTCCCTTATGAAGTGGTACTTGATATCTATGTGCTTTGTCCTTGAATGCTGTACTGGAATTTCAGTGATGGCAATTGCACTTGTGTTATCATAGCAATTGGTTTTTCATCCACAAAATCTGTGCATAGCAACTGCCAGCAGCAATATATTCAGCTTTAGCTGTAGAAGTAGAAACTGAATTTTGCTTTTTACTGAACCAGGACACAAGCTTGTTTCCTAGAAATTGACAGGTTCCTGTTGTACTTTTTCTATCAATTCTACAACCTGCATAATCTGAATCTGAATAACCAGTTAGATCAAAACCAGAATCTCTAGGGTACCAAATGCCAAGTTTTGGTGTTCCCTTGAGATATCTAAAAATTCTCTTCATAGCTACTAAGTGAGATTCTCTAGGATCAGCCTGAAATCTAGCACACAAACATGTAGCAAATATTATATCTAGCCTACTAGCTGTTAAGTACAGAAGTGAGCCAACCATGCCCCTATAATTTGAAATATCCACAGACTTTTCAGTAGTGTTTAATTCAAGCTTAGTTGCAGTGGCCATGGGAGTTTTTGCAGATGTGCAATCCATTAGATCAAACTTCTTTAAAAGATCATAAATGTATTTAGTTTGACTAATGAATATTCCATCACTAACTTGCTTAACTTTCAAACCAAGAAAGTAAGTTAGTTCTCCCATCATACTCATTTCATACTTACTTTGCATCAATTTGGCAAACTTTTTGCAAAGTTTTTCATCTATAGAGCCAAAAATAATGTCATCTACATAAATTTGAACAAGTATACTAGAGCCATTAACATTTCTAAAGAAAAGAGTTTTGTCTACAGTACCTCTAGTGAAGTGGTTCTCTAAAAGAAACTTTGACAAAGTGTCATACCAGGATCTAAGTGCTTTAAAAGATAATAAACATATTCTGGAAAGTTTGGATCTTCAAAACCAGGAGGCTGACTGACATAGACTTCATCCTCCAAATCTCCATTCAGAAAGGCACTTTTGACATCCATTTGATAGACTTTGAAATTGGCATGGGCTGCATAGGCTAAGAAGATTCTGATGGCTTCAAGTCTTGCAACAGGAGCAAATGTTTCATCAAAGTCTATTCCTTATTGTTGAGAATAACCCTTAGCAACCAATCTAGCTTTGTTCCTGACTACTATGCCATTTTTATCCATCTTGTTTCTGAATACCCATTTGGTGTCTATTGGATTCTTTCCTTTAGGCTTGGGTACCAGCTTCCATACCTTATTCCTCTCAAATTGGTTTAGCTCCTCCTGCATAGCTAAAATCCAATCAGGATCCAACAAAGCTTCTTCTACCTTCTTTGGTCCTTCCTTAGAAAGAAAGCTGATTTATAGACATTCTTCTTGAGTTGCTCTTCTTGTTTGAATTCTAGAAGATACATCACCAATGATGAGCTCAAAGGGGTGATCCTTTGTCCATTTCCTTTATTGAGGTAGATTAGCTCTAGATGAAGAGGCCTCATTGTTGTCTTGATGTGTGATTGAGTTTTGATTATTAGAAACTCCCTATGAGTTAATGGATCTTTGATTTGAGAAAGGGAAGCTTTTTGTAAGTGATCTATTCTGACTTCCAGCTTCTTTTGATGACCCGACGGATGGTGAATTTTGAGTACCGACGGATGAGGCTGGTTGTCTCCCGACGGATAAAGCAGATTGTCTCCCGTCGGATGAAGCATAATGCAACTCGACAGATGTTGAATTTTGTGCTTCATTGGTAGTGGATTTTTCTGTATTATCCTTTGATACTGTTTCTTGATCACTTTCATCATCACTGTGACGGCCTCAACCCCGAGGTCAGGAGTTGATGTCATCAACAACAATAATAACAATCATAATTCAATCTAAATCATTAATAATACATAACTACGACCCCTTCACCAAGACCTTTTCCAGGTTTAAGTACGATTTAGGTTACAACTAACATAAACCAACTACAACAATCGTCCTGACGTAGCTAACTTAACACAGCAACTCAACAGACCACCCTTGGTCCAACACAACCATCTCAGAGGAGTCCGACACGAAGGAAACTGGAATCCCTGCCCGACTATCACAGAAGAATCTCCTACGCATTTGCAATACATATAAAATATTCTGCAAGAGTGAGCAATTTCTTGCTCAGCAGCACCACTATATGAATAACAAGTAAAACAGTTTATGATAAAGCAGTGCTAGGAATAGAGCTGTAATCACGATATCAACATTATGTAACGAAAATCAGAGATAACTGGATATTACTAACTAGCATGCTTTATAAAAACAACATAACAGTGTGCTGTAAAAATACCAGAGTCCAATTTTAGCATGCTAATCACATTTATAAAATCGCTGTATCAACTACTCATGCCATTACGGGAATCATAAATCCAAATCAGATATGTAGCGGATATGTGAAGACAGCTGATCTGGCTATCAACACCAGACGGCTCCAACTGCCATCTCATTTACCTGTTCCAGAACTCAGAGACTAGCTAGGTCTCTGACCTGCTGGATTAATCGGTTATACAGTGCACACAACCGAATTAGCCTCTTACGCCACCTCAATAGGCCTACTCTGGCCCCAACTTATCCCATATCTGATCGTTTTATCCAGTTTTCAAAATCACTTTTACCTATCTCTTTTTCAAAATCAATTCTGTCATATCACACTATTCAAATCCTCTTTTCATTTAAATCACGTTTAGAGATGGGTGTTTTCAGAAGTTACTTTTCCCCAAAACATAATTTTAAACAACATTTCAAATACGGGGGATACGTAACTTGAAACATTTCTGTTCCATTATGAAAGTAAAACATTTAGCTATTCATATGCACTGAACCATAAAAGAATGGTCAGGGGTACTTGCCTTGCAGAGCTATACAACTATCTCTGTTTGACCTTGAACCGATTCCGACACTTGGCTTTATTGCCTTACTATTCGACTCTTCTGGATCCAACTTCAACGTTCAGGCTTTATCGTCTAACCACTAGATCACCTTGGGTTCGACTTCAGTACTCAGGTTCTTCGGTTAAAACCCTACTGAGCTCTTCGACTGTCCACTAGGTTATCTTTAGTCCAACATCCACTTTCGGTTTCCTGACTAGAACCTATAGGGTCGAAATATCCTACGTTAGACATCCAGGTATGCTTGACATATCCTCAATAACACATCTACCCATTCGATATCAAATCCCAACTCGTACTTATATATATTATTACAATACACACATCAACTTAGGGTTCACATTCTCGAAAAAAAAATAGGTTCGGTGTTCATTTTCGGTAAAAGACATATACTCGTCATTTTACAAAATTAGGGTTATTATTTTTGGCAAAACAATTCACCACCATATACAATCAGATTTCGTATACAATATATATATATATATATATATGTTTATATATATACTCATTCGACGGCCCGATAATTACTGGATACGCTCCCGTATTTCCGTAGTTAGATTTTTCGAAAATTGAGCAGCACCTCCGTTATTTATCGGACTAACCCGTCGAACAACTCGACGTCAAACCAATTCACAACCACTATAACGACAACCCAATCACAATCTAATTGCACAAATCCCAATCACCGACTCCTACCAATAATATAAATCGAAATCCATAAATTCCCAAAGTTCAAATCAATTATACTTACTAATTATTATTGTTATTCGTATTTTTATATTTATTTATTTTAAAATATTAGGACTCAGAACCGCGTCATCACAGTCCACCGCCCGCTCATCAAAATTCATCGCGGACGGCGATAAAATCCGGAGGTACCCAAGTTGGGTTTCCAATCACGGATTTCACCGATAAGAATTCCGAATTATTACCATCTAATAATTCGAATAAATAATGCAATAATTACCGAATTAATTTCATCAATTTCACAACATCAATCAGCTAGTTAATTTAACAGGAAAACAATATTTCTATGTAAAATAACTGAATCAAAACATCACTGAAACACAGGTTACCACGATTGAGACACGCACCACAATCAATAGGTTACCTCGCCGATCGAAACCGGCGGCAACCGGAAGTGGAGAAGCAGGACACACAGAGAAGCACGGGAATTTAAAACACCCACAACACAACGCACGCACACAGATGTATACACAAAATCCACACACGCCTACCACTCACACACCCCCCGGCTATTCGCCAGAAATTGAAAATAGCGGCGGCCGGAAAGCAGAAACAAGGCGGAAAGAAGGAATCACGACCAATCCCCACCCCCTCGCGGCTGATACACACACACACACACACACACATATATATATATATATATATGTTCGTGTGTATGTCAGCCAAACAGAGGTTGGGCAAGGAATCGCAAATGAAGGGATAGCCGGTGTTTAGCCGGAAGTAGGCGGCGGCGAAACCAAAGAAAAACAGAGAGGAGAGACTGCATATCGAGAGAGATGGAGGAATAGAGATATAGGCACAAGAAATTGGATATACACCAATATGTATAACTGTTCTTAATTTTGATTGTTATTATCTCTTATTTTATTTATTTAATCTGCAAAAGTATTAACAATCCAACACGTGGCTGATGCTAATTATAAATAAGACGCGTGTACAATTAACACCCGATGGCCTAATTCTCCACCGCACTTCACAATTTATCGAACCAAGGTGTGCATAAAACAAATTCATAAAATTACAAAAATAGTCTTAAAATTTTCTAAAAATCCCGAAGTTTATAAAAACATAAATTTTGAAATTTTAAAAAGATTTCTGAAATGCACTTTATACCCGCTTTTATCAATTAAACGAATCGACGCGCGGGTGAAATTAATCCTTAAAATTTCCAAAATAATTTTAAAATTCTCAGAATAATACGAACTTAATAAAATATAAGTTTCATAATTTTTGAAGATTTCCATAATTAAATATGGATTTTACCATTAAACACACCCAGAAAATCATTTAAAAATAAATAATTAATGAAATATTGATTTCTCAATTTTATAAAGTCCTAAAAATAATTATTGAAATTATAAAATTATAAATCCAATTTTAGAGATCATCCAAATATTTATGGAAATAAATCTACAATTAAATCCACTTTTTAAAGTGGAACAGAACAATACCACTCAATATTTATTACACAATTAATCCCTATACATCCACAGTCACACATAAAAATAGTAACACACAATACACTGCTGACACTACCAATACATATATTTTATTTATTAATTATTTAACAATTACACATTTAAATAATAAAATATATGAGTCGTTATATTTTCCCCCCCTTAAAAAGATTCTGTCCTCAGAATCTGATCTAACTAAATAAATGAGGATATTTGTCAAGCATATCTGACTCTAACTTCCAGGTAGACTCTTCGACTCGAGGATTTATTCAAAGCATACTTATTAGGGATATAAACTCCTTCTTATGAACTCGCTCTCAACGATCCAGGATTAGGATCGATCATTCCACGCAAAACAAATATTTGGATAAGAGCCCATTGGCTTCTAATCAATGTTTTGGTTCAACCAGATATATATTGCCTTAATATTGACACGTGGAACACATTATATATATGTACATGGCAACGGCGGTGATAACATCAACTCATAGACAACTTTGCCTATATTTATTTATACTTCTAACAATTCAATACATTTAGGACTCTACTTGTCCCTTCTATTCAAACTTAACCAATCTCTTTCAAGATAAAACGTTTACCCGCACCAACGATAGTAATTCTATATCCATATTCTTTCGATGCAAGTCCATTTTCTTTCTTTGCCTATCCCGAGTTGTTTCAACTCTTTTCCGAATCAACACCACTCCACTCTTGACGTACTGAATTAGCTCAAGACTTAAAAATATCTCTACTCCCACTTTCTCTCAATAGAGTGATGATCCACGCTTATGTCCATACCAGGCTTCACAAGGTAGCATTTTCTTACCAACGTGATAACTATTAGCATTGAATACCCAATCTTTAATAGATGATTACCTCAGTTTCTATTAAACTCAACATATATACTCTCCACATATCTTACATCATCCAATTCATCTTAACACTTTGACCCTTCGTCTAAGGATGATAGGTAGTATTTATTTTTAACTTAATTTCCAAACATTCGAACACCTCTTACTCATTCTCATCTGTCAAGGCTAGAAAGTAATCTCATATGTTCACTTCTGATCACCTTTAGGTATTCAAACTCCCACTTTTACTCTTTCCAATTCTTCTGTTAATTCCTCAGTAATCTTAATCATATTCATTTCTTCTCTTCTATTCAAGATATTGGTAGCTAAATGGACCTTGCTTGGTTGGTAGTTACTCAAACAACCGGGCTCCTGACTAGAACTTCATACTTTTAAGGTTTATTATACAATTGCCACCGTTCAATCCTTCGCTACATTTCTCTAGGTTTTCAACTTGGCCTTCCTTAGTCCTTAGATGGGCGAGGATGTTATTAATAAATACAATGTGCTTTTCCAAGTACTCCTTATACACCACGTTCTTTAAATCCTTATAGACGACTCATACACTTGTCACTCCACATGATATCACCAACCTTGCAGCACTCATAACTCATCCTAACCACAATCCTTGGCATGCCCTCATACTGTATCTTAAGTCAATCCCGTAGAAATCACACACTCCTTAAATTAGATCACATAAGTAACCAATCCTTTATAGAGGTTACCTATTCTTATTTATCATCTTGTTAAACTCCCGATAATTAGTACACAATCTCATAATTTCATTTCTCTTTCCAGCAACATCACTGGTGCACCCCCAGAGAACTATATCTGGTATGCTCACTTTTCTTTCTAATAACTGTTACCATTATCAACTAATTATTTCGTTCCACTGGCCTCCAGAAACTCCAGGCATTTATTATTACCCAACATTCTTCCAGCTTAAATATTCGCTTCTTCGTATCTTTACAGATGGTGGATCTACCTTATATCCTTAGCTTATTACTTCTTTTCTCGCATGATTGGAAGAATTCCTTATATTGCTTCTGCCTCCAGAAACTTATCTTACTATTGGCTTCTGTACACTTTACACTTCACTTCTTCTAAAACCACTCTTGGTCATAACACAGGGCAACCAACTCAATCCTAAAATCATATCAAACCCTTCTAACTCGGAGGGTGTCAGATCAACCGCAACTACGTCCAACTTCTAAACACTTGTTATGTAGTATCTTGAATAACCGTTCTACAACTCCTTGCAACATGCCCACTTTCTCCATAATTGTAATACATAACTTCTGGGTTACCTTCCGAGGCATAATGACCCTTATATCCATACTTGAAACATTGCACACTCTTTCTGCACGCACCACTGCGTCTCCTATCACAGGACTTGCAATCCACTTCTCACTTGACTGACTGGGCTGGAGTGGAAGCAACTGAAGTAGCACTAGATCTATCTTAAAATAAACTCTATCTCCGGTATCTCTTACCCCTATTCCGGCCAAACCAATTCTCAAATCCCTGAGTGGATTCTCCTTGGTTTGCTTTATCCTTAACACCTTTCGACTTCCTTTTCTTATCACTTTCATCCTTAACAGTCAACCTCTGGTCACCTTCCATTACTAGGGCGACCTGAACCATAGAGGAGTATGTCTTGAGTTGCAACGCCACAACTCCTCTGCGAATTTCAGGCTTCAACCCTTGTTGGAACCTTCTTACCTTCTGAATCTCCACACTTACATACTCAAGAACTAATCGGGCCAATTCTGCAAACTTGGCCTCATACTCCGACACACTTCTTCTTTCATCTTGTTTCAGTTCCAGAAACTCGACTTCCAACTGATTCCTTAAACCATCGGAAAACACTCCTCCAAAATAATTCTGTGAATCTTGTCCAAGAAACAAGGTCTTCTCCTTCCAACGCTCAAGTGGATGCCCACCAGTAATTTGCTTCATTCTTAAGAAAGTAGCTCGCATAATCGGTCTTAAGGTTATCACTTACTTGAATGAGGTTGAAAACTTCCTCCATTTCTTATAACCATGCTCCAACAACTACTGGATTAAATTCACCCTGAGACTCAGGAGGTTTAATACTCTAGAAAGATTTAAAACTAGCACTTCAATTCACTTCTTGATGTTGCTGCTGCAACCGTAGATACCGCTGCTGAACCTGTTGGATTAACTGCAACTATTGTTGCTGCTGCTGGCGCAACAAATCTAGAATTTCATTTATAGTTGGACCCTCTGCAATACTACTACTATTTTCTTTGGACTGGGTAGCTTTCTTAGGTGGCATCTTCCTGGAATATATATCAATGATTTTATTTAAAACATAACAAAGTATTTAACAAAATATCACCGTTTTTAAACAGTGCACCTGTATCAGGAAAATGCTGCCCAATAAATTACCCATGTCCTTAATATCGGGGTCCATATATAAAAGAAATCTAGATTAATAGCACTAGCAATCATAGCAACAATGACAGTACCAGAATCAATAATGGTTCAGGAAAACTAGAATACTGCTCACCATAGCGTAGATCCTTAATACAACAGCAACTGACCACTTCCTGTTACTACTCTATTATCACATTAACACCAATCTGGTATACTACGAGACTTATCTGGCCATATCAACCACCCACCTTGAACAAACTATTTGATTAGGTCAATTTAAGGAACGCTGGGCTCTTCTAGGCACCAAAGTCCAAATTTCAACCAATCATTCCTCTAGAGAGGATTTCTTTTCACCCACGAGCGGTTCATCCACCATTGACTTACTTTTCCCGAACCTATAACTCCATCCTTAGATCCTGAACTCTCGCGGTTACCATTATTCATAAATAACGCCCTGATACAAGGCTTTCCCTCTTCCTGATAGTTAGTCTGACTTGCTTTCAATAACGAGGACCATCCAATCGCAGAAATTCATTATCATAGAATATTAAAGGAAGTTTCAAACTCAAGGGAATCAAATAAGAAGAAATTGTGAAGAAGATGTAGGTATGACTGAGAGCAACCATACAAGTACATAAGATGGCCAGTCTTAGTACCGCACAGTTCACAATACATAACTTGGTGGCGTCCCACCAGACCTTTTGTCATATAGACAAACAGTCAAGTCATCTGCATTGTTTGCTCCAATCAACCGAAATAATTATTGAGGAATGAAACAATGTTTAAATAGAAAATTCACAAATAGGCAGGGAAAATCTGATTTATGATAAATCAACAGAACCTTAAGTCGCTTGCTTCAGGTTTGAATTTCTTAGGGATAATAAGCATCTTATTAGCTGATAGACAATTATTCTGGAAGCAAAGGTGTCTCAAGAAATATGCATACGATTTAAGATATAACAATAGTACTGATCCCCATACTTCACGAAACATGGCTGTCATAGCAATCACCGGCTATTATCATATTGTCCGAACTTACCGAGGTCACAAATTTGGTCCAACAACCTCCCTTGATGTCGAAAATACTATATTTAGGAATAATATGGGTGTCTCTATAGCTGACATACCAAGATCCACTCAAAAGATGAGCTCTCACAATCAGACTTAGATTTCTCAAAAAGCAACCTAAAAATCTCTATCGAGCATTACTAATAATACATATGTGAAGGAATCATACTCTAGGTTAGGGCAGTTCTAGTCAATCCTCAATAAACGTCAGGGTTACGCTTCCGAAACCCTTGACTAAACTCATAGACTCACTCCTCTGATTGAGTTGCTGACTCACATCTATCTACTAACCTTTCTTCACTCCTTTGCCTCTATCCATAACCTAAATCAGGGACTCAAACCTGTAGCTCTGATACCAACTGTGACGGCCTCAACCCCGGGGTCAGGAGTTGATGTCATCAACAACAATAATAACAATCATAATTCAATCTAAATCATTAATAATACATAACTACGACCCCTTCACCAAGACCTTTTTTAGGTTTAAGTACGATTTAGGTTACAACTAACACAAACCAACTTACAACAATCGTCCTGACGCAGCTAACTTAACACAGCAACTCAACAGACCACCCTTGGTCCAACACAACCATCTCAGAGGAGTCCGACACGAAGGGAACTAGAATCCCTGCCCGACTATCACAGAAGAATCTCCTAGGCATCTGCAATACATATAAAATATTCTGCAAGGGTGAGCAATTGCTTGCTCATCAGCACCACTATATGAATAACAAGTAAAACAGTTTATGATAAAGCAGTGATAGGAACAGAGCTGTAATCACGATATCAACATTACGTAACGAAAATCAGAGATAACTGGATATCACTAACTAACATGCTTTATCAAAACAACATAACAGTGTGCTGTAAAAATACCAAAGTCCAATTTTAGCATGCTAATCACATTTATAAAATCACTGTATCAACTACTCATGCCCTTACGGGAATCATAAATCCAAATCAGATACGTAGCGGATATGTGAAGACAGCTGATTAGGCTATCAACACCAGACGGCTCCAACTGCTATCTCATTTACCTGTTTCGGAACTCAGAGACTAGCTAGGTCTCTGACCTGCTGGACCAATCGGTTATACAGTGCGCGCAACCGAATTAGCTTCTTACGCCACCTCAATAGGCCTACTCTGGCCCCAACTTATCCCATATCTGATCATTTTATCCAGTTTTCAAAATCACTTTTACCTATCTCTTTTTCAAAATCAATTCTTTCATAGCACACTATTCAAATTCTCTTTTCATTTAAATCACGTTTAGAGATAGGTGTTTTCAGAAGTTACTTTTCCCCAAAACATAATTTTAAACAACATTTCAAATACGGGGGATACGTAACTTAAAACGTTTCTGTTCCATTACGAAAGTAAAACATTTATCTATTCATATGCACTGAACCATAAAAGAATGGTCAGGGGTACTTGCCTTGCAGAGCTTTACAACTATCTATGTTCGACCTTGAACCGATCCGGACACTTGGCTTTATTGCCTTACTATTCGACTCTTCTGGATCCAACTTCAACGTTCAGGCTTTATCGTCTAACCACTAGATCACCTTGGGTTCGACTTCAGTACTCAGGTTCTTCGGTTAAAACCTTACTGAGCTCGTCGACTATTCACTAGGTTATCTTTAGTCCAACATCCACTTTCGGTTTCCCGACTAGAACCTACAGGGTCGAAATATCCTACGTTAGACATCCAGGTATGCTTGACATATCCTCAATAACACATCTACCCATTCGATATCAAATCCCAACTCGTACTTATATATATTATTACAATAAACGCATAAACTTAGGGTTCACATTCTCGAAAAAAAATAGGTTCGGTGTTCATTTTCGGAAAAACACATATACTCGTCATTTTACAAAATTAGGGTTATTATTTTTGGAAAAACAATTCAGCACCACATACAATCAGATTTCGTATACAACATATATATATATATGTTTATATATATACTCGTTCGATGGCCCGATAATTACTGGATACGCTCCCGTATTTCCGTAGTTAGATTTTTCAGAAATTGAGCAGCACCTCCTTTATTTATCGGACTAACCCGTCGAACAACTCGACGTCAAACCAATTCACAACCACTATAACGACAACCCAATCACAATCTAATTGCACAAATCCCAATCACCGACTCCTACCAATAATATCAATCGAAATCCATAAATTCCCAAAGTTCAAATCAATTATACTTACTTATTATTATTATTATTATTATTCATATTTTTATATTTATTTATTTTAAAATATTAGGACTCAGAACCGCGTCATCACAGTCCAACGCTCGCTCATCAAAATTCATCGCGGACGGCGATAAAATTCGGAGGTACCCTAGTTGGGTTTCCAATCACGGATTTCACCGATAAGAATTCCGAATCATTACCATCTAATAATTCTAATAAATAATGCAATAACTACCGAATTAATTTCATCAATTTCACAACATCAATCAACTAGTTAATTTAACAGGAAAACAATATTTCTCTAGTAAAATAACTGAATCAAAACATCACTGAAACACAGGTTACCATGCTTGAGACACGCACCACAATCAACAGGTTACCTCGCCGATCGAAACCGGCGGCAACCGGAAGTGGAGAAGCAGGACACACAGAGAAGCACGGGAATTTAAAACACCCACAACACAACGCATGCACACGGATGTATACACAAAATCCACACACGCCTACCACTCACACACCCCCCGACTTTTGGCCGGAAAATGAAAATAGCGGTGGCCGGAAAGCAAAAACAAGGCGGCAAGAAGGAATCACGACCAATCCCCACCCCCCCTCACGGCTGATACACACACATACATATATATATATATATATATATATATATATATATATATTCGTGTGTATGTCAGCCAAATAGAGGTTGGGCAAGGAATCACAAACAAAGGGACAGCCGTCGTTTAGCCGTAAGTAGGCGGCGGCGTAACCAAAGAAAAACATAGAGGAGATACTACATATCGAGAGAGATGGAGGAACAGAGATATAGGCACAAGGAATTGGATATACACCAATATGTATATATGTTCTTAATTTTGATTGTTATTATCTCTTATTTTATTTATTTAATCTATAAAAGTCTTAACAATCCAACAGGTGGCTGATGCTAATTATAAACAAGACGCGTGTACAATTAACACCCGATGGCCTAATTCTGCACCGCACTTCACAATTTATCGAACCAATGTGTGCATAAAACAAATTCATAAAATTACAAAAATAGTCTTAAAATTTTCTAAAAATCCCAAAGTTTATAAAAACATAAATTTTGAAATTTTAAAAAGATTTCTGAAATGCACTTTATACCCGCTTTTATCAATTAAACGAATCGACGCGCGGGTGAAATTAATCCTAAAAATTTCCAAAATAATTTTAAAATTCTCAGAATAATACAAACTTAATAAAATATAAGTTTCATAATTTTTGAAGATTTCTATAATTAAATATGGATTTTACCATTAAACACACCCAGAAAATAATTTAAAAATAAATAATTAATGAAATATTGATTTCTCAATTTTATAAATCCTAAAAATAATTATTGAAATTATAAAATTATAAAACCAATTTAGAGATCATCCAGATATTTATGGAAATAAATCTACAATTAAATCCACTTTTTAAAGTGGAACAGAACAATACCACTCAATATTTATTACACAATTAATCGCTTTACATCCACAGTCACACATAAAAATAGTAACACATAATACACTGCTGACACTACCAATACACATACTTTATT
The DNA here is from genome assembly GCF_009905375.1 of Apium graveolens. Taxonomy (NCBI): domain Eukaryota; kingdom Viridiplantae; phylum Streptophyta; class Magnoliopsida; order Apiales; family Apiaceae; genus Apium; species Apium graveolens. The sequence continues at coordinate 171,299,573 of NC_133647.1, read as the reverse complement.
TATTAATTATTTAACAATTACACATTTAAATAATAAAATATACGAGACGTTATAATCACTGTCATCACTAACCATCTCCACATTGTCAAATTTGAGGCTCTCATGGTAATCTCCATCTTGTAGTCCTTCAATCTTTTTATCATCAAATACAACATGTATTGATTCCACAACAATGTTGGTTATTAGATTGTAGACTCTATATGCTTTACCAACAGCATATCCAACAAAAATTCCTTCATCTGCTTTAGCATTAAACTTCCCATTCTGATCAGTTTGATTTCTCAAGATATAACATTTGCAGCCAAAGACATGAAGAAAATTTAGAGTTGGCATCTTGTTCTTGAACAATTGGTAGGGAGTCATGCATTTTTCTTGGTTAACCAAAGAAATATTCTGAGTATAGCATGCAGTATTTACAGCTTCAGCCCAGAAATATGTTGGTAATTTAGACTCTTCAAGCATTGTCCTTGCAGCTTCAATAATTGATCTGTTCTTCCTTTCTACTACTCCATTTTGTTGTGGAGTTCTTGCTGCTGAAAACTCATGCAAAATCCCATTTTCTTCACAAAATGCTCTCATGACAGAATTCTTGAACTCAGTTCCATTGTCACTCCTGATTCTTCTAACTTTGAAATCAGGATGATCATTGACTTGCCTTATGTGCTTGATGATGATTTTATTAGCCTCATCTTTAGACTTTAGGAAATATGTCCAAGAGAACTTTGAGAAATCATCTATAATTAGTAGGCAAAATCTTTTCCTTGAGATGGACAACACATTGACTGGTCCAAACAAATCCATGTGAAGCAGTTGCAAAGGTTTTTCAATTGTTGAATCAAGCTTCTTTCTGAGTGATGCTTTAATTTGCTTTCCCTTCTGGCAAGCATCACACAGTCCATCCTTAGGCTCCACTTGAGTAATTCCTCTAACCAGTTCTTTCTTTACTAGTTCATTCATGGTCTTGAAGTTTAGATGGGATAGCTTCTTGTGCCATAACCAACTTTCATCCTGACTTGCTTTGCTGAGAAGACAAGTAACAGATTCTGCATTTGATGAGTTGAAGTCAGCTAGGTACACATTTCCTTTTCTCATACCAGTGAGAACCACTTTGTTGCTCCTCTTGTTAGTCACAACACAGGCTTCTGAGTTGAAGGTTACTGAATTGCCTTTATCACAAAGCTCGCTGATACTCCAAAAATTGTGCTTGAGACCATCCACTATGCAACCTCCTCAATGATGACATTGTCTTTTGAAATCAAGCCATATCCCAAAGTATAACCCTTGCTGTCATCTCCAAAAGTAATACTTGGGCCAGCTCTCTCCTTGAACTTTGTGAGCAGGGTAAAATCACCAGTCATGTGTCTTGAACAACCACTATCCAAGTACCATAGATTCTTTCTGTTTCCCTACACACATCAAAATCAAATCAAGTTGATTTTGGTACCCAAGTTTCCTTGGGTCCTGCCTTGTTAGCTTTCTTTTTCTGTTTCTTAGGCTTTATCTCATTTGACTTGGGGATATCAGATTCATCCTTAGTCATTTGAGTTGGACCTTTGAAACCATTCATTACAACAGATTTATCATACATATTTTGATTAACAGGAAATGGCATGCTACTAGTGAACATGTTATTTCAGTAAGGCATGCTAAATGGCATTTTTGGCATACTAATTGCAGCATAATAAGGATTAGGTGCAAATGGCATATTAGCAAACTGTGCATTCATATTCTGTGTAGACATAGCATTCATAGGCATAGAAGGCATGGCATTTATGTTGGGAAAATGAGGTGGCACAGATATGGAAGTAGGCATGGCAGTTTTGCAATTAACAGCCAAATGATTTACACTACCACACTTGACACATATTTTTCCACGAGCATATTTATCAGGTGTGTAGTTGTTATGCTTGTTAATTCCTACTTTACCATTTCTATTGTTTTTCTTTTTAGCCTCTATTTTAACCTCAATCTTTTCCAGTCTGTCACTCAATTGCTTGATAGTCATATGACCAACATTAGCCTTTTTCTCCTTCTTCACTTGACTGGATTCTCCTGGAACAAAATTCTTGGAAACTGATCCATATTTCTCATTTAACTTGGTAAGTTTGGCTTTACTCACAGGTTTGCTCACAGTCGACGGATGAGGATTTATATCACTTGACGGATAACCCTTTTTATTATCTGACGGATGACCCTCATCATTCATCGAGTCTACATCTGTTAGCAATCCTTCAACAAAATTGGATTCCAGCTTCTCCTTATTCTTCTTCCAGGCTGCATCATAAAAGGACTCAATACCTTGAACTTTGGTGATTTGAGCATGAACATCTCTAGATGTTTTCCATGCCTTAATCACCTCATGTTCTTGTTCAAGCTGCTTCTTCAAGATCTCTTCTTTCTTCAAGGACTCAGTTAATTCATCCTTAGCAATTTTACACTCAATTCTTAATTTTTCAAATTCAATGAATTGAGACTCTAGCACATTATTCCTCTCACTTAAAAACAAATCGTTTTCTTTGATTTTAGCATTTTCCTTAGTAAGAGACTTAAGTTTAACACGCAAATGATATAATTCTGTAGACATGTCATTTATTGAATCATTACACTCAGCTTTAGATAAATGTGCAAGGTTAATGGTGATTACCTGATTACTTGAAGAACTTGTCTCTGTTTCATCAGACTTGGCAATTAGGGCTAGATTGACATAGCTGACATCCTCATCCTCATCCAGACCATCTGCTAATGAAAGCCCTTTCCTTTTGTTTGAGCAACTCAAAGTATTTCTGTTTATAATCCACAGGCTCAAACTTCTTTTTGCTGGAATCTGACTTTCTACACTCACTGGCAAAGTGCCCTGCTAAGCCACATTTGAAACATTTAAATTATGATTTATCCACCATGTTTCTATTTGGCTTAGCTGCTCCAAAGTTCTTATTGAACTTGAGCTTAAAAAATCTTCTAGAAAGAAATGCTAGATGTTCATCAATATCTTTCATGTCATCTTGGCTCAAAGAATCTTCATTTTCTGCTACCAGCCCCTTGCCCTTGTTTTCACAGACCTTTAAAGTTGATTCAACAGCTTATATCATCATCTCCTTCTCTTTCTCTAACTCAACAACTAGTGCAATGGATCATCCTTTCTTCTTTCCACTCTACATCCTCTCATATTTCTCTATTTCATGCTCATAAGTTTTCAGGATGCCATACAGTCTCTCCAAAGTAAACTCCTTGTAATCTTGAGAGTTTCTCAATGAGACTGTCATAGGTTTCCATTCCTTTGGAAGAGATGTAAGGAACTTAAGATTGGAGTCTTTTGTCTGATAGACCCTTCCATGCAACTTTAGAGCATTTAGTAGTTTTTGAAATCTACTAAAAATGTCAGTGAGAGACTCACTATCTTCACTATGAAAGTGCTCATATTGCTGAATTAGTAGCTGCATCTTGTTTTCTCTAACTTGTTCAGTGCCATCACATATAATCTGTATTGTATCCCAAACTTCCTTGGCAGTTTTGCAATTGATGATGTTGTCAAACATGTCACCATCAACTCCATTAAACATGATATTCATGGCCTTCTTATCTTTCCTGACTTGTTCAATATCAGGATCAGACCATTCATGCCTTGGCTTGGGGACAGATGGTTTGTTTCCAGTTGTAGCTCTCATTGGTACAGGAGGGCCTCTTTCTATGCAATCTACATAGGCCTCATCTTGAGAAAGTAAATGAAGATGCATCTTTACCTTCCAGTGATGGTAATTATCTTTGTCCAGAAAATAAATCTTGACTCCAACATCCTTCTTGTTCATCTTGCTGTTTTGTTGTGATCTTTAAACTCTTTGTTTATCAAGAGCTTGCTTAGATACCAATTGTTAGTCCCTAACAATGCAACAAGAATTACAGAAGGGGGGTTGAATGGAATTCTTGAACCTTTTTCTCAAATTATAAAATGTTCTATCTTAATAATATATAAGTGTTTGATTTGCAAAGTACGGAATAAGAAGTTAGTAAAATCAAAACACAAGTAATTAAAAACACAAGTCTTTAAAAAACTTTCTGGTGGATTTGATTGTATCCACCAGAGATATATATTATATCAAGAGAACTCTGTGTAGTAAGATTTTATCAGAGGTGCTTACAAATGCGAACAACTAAGTTTACGGAGAAATGCTAAGAATACAGCTTACAAATGTTTCTCTGAGAATTTTCTTGCTTAGTGTTCTTGTTATTCTATTTGCTACTTCTTGGTTTATATATCACCAAGATTACAAAGTAATAAGACAAGATAATAAAACAAAACCTATCAAGTCTAATACTATGCTGCTTCATTACTCTATTCTAGCATCTTTGAATATCTTCATAATAGCATGGAAATGGCAATGCTTCTTTGTTCTCTAAAACCCAGTTGAATAGGCTTCCACATTCTTTTTGCATATACTCGACGCATGTGACTGTGTTGTCACTATCAACAGATGTTTGAATTGATTATCCGTCGGGTACATGATCATCCGTCGGGTTGCCTTGTTGATCATCCATCGAGTGGCATTGTTGTTTATCCGTCGGGTAGCTATCTGGCACTTGACTTCATTTCATTTATACAGAATTACAAGACATCATCTATGTACAATTAATCAACCTATTCTGCATATCTAATTAAAGTCAACATGACTTGAGTGCTACTACAGAATCTAAACAAGGTGTATGCAGAAAAGTGCTACAGACTCATTATTACACAAGCTACTCACTCGATGGATAATTGATCATCATCCGTCGGGACTATATTGATTCATCCGTCGGGACTATATTCCTTATCCTTCGAGTGCTACATTTTTCACTAGGTAAAATCTACTAAGGTGTTTTGTTAATGAAATCATCAAGTTCACAACATATCCACAACAAGACTATTGTGGACTCTGTGCAGATTGATGAAAAGTTTGGCACAAATGTCTAAACAGTCTCAGAAAGAAATGGCAAGTGAGCCAACAAATCATCTAGAAGATGATGCTCACTTGCTTGGATTTTCGGCTTCTCCATGAGAGTTAAAGATGGAGAATTTGGAAGTGATGTGTTTATAATGTCAACATCCAAAGAGTGTGTGGGAGAATTTGGTGTTTCAGGTGCTTCTATTATTAGAGATTTTGGTTGTGACTCCACATTTATTGGAGCCACATCAACCTGACTTTGAGAAGGTGCAGTGACTGTGTCTTTAGAACCAGTTTGCACAGTATGTGAACCCTGTGCATCCCCAAGGGTCTTTGATTTCTTCTTTCTAGTGTAATTTTGGGGTGAGCTTGTGTCCCTTACCCTTTTGTCCTGTGCTCTTGGCTGAGAGCTTGTTTCAATGGTAACACCCTTTTGGGAGGATGAAACCAGTAATGAGCTAATATCCTTATTAAGCACTGCAGTTTGTTGGGAAACTGCAGTGTGGCTAGGCTGGGAAACACTCACCTCTCCAACCTTATCCTTAGGGTTTCTTTGATGTTCACCCTGTCCCTCACCTTTCTTACCCACCTTCACACTCCCCTCTCTAGGTTTGGTGGATTTTACAACTGGAATCTTTTGAGAGACACCAGAGGGGGCTTTCTTTGTCTTTGTTTTTGAAATTTTGGATTTGGTAGCTTGGGTAGGCAACTGTTGGGTCAATGACACAGTTTCCATAGTTACACTAGAATGCAAAGTAGTTTGTGAGGTTGGAAGAGTAGAGATAGTGGTAATTATCTCACTTACCTGAGGTGCTTCCATTACTGGGAAGTAGAAGAGTGACACCTCTTTGTGATGGTTTGCCTGTTCAAATCTGTAATGATTCTCCTTTCTTGAACCCAACAATCTAACTTGTTGGTTGGGTTCTCAAGCACAATATCCTCAGAGAGGTGGTTAGCAAGCATCATTTAAAATCTAGCATAGTAAATATTTTTACCCCTCTTATTCAGCTGCCCTAACTTAAACCCCAACTCAAATATGAATAGATCACTAAAGTTGAAAAATTTATCAGTTATTAGCATGTAAAGAATGTTGAGCATAGAGATATTAACTGAATCAAAATTGCTAATTTTACCAGAAAATACTTTAGTGACTACATCACACAGATAACTCCATTCCTTCCTAAGACCTAATCTCCTAATTTCACTTAATTTAGAAGTAGAGAGTGCATAGCCCATGGAATTAAGCATAATAATAATATCAATATCTGTGTGTGGAGTAGTGACAGTATTATCAGGAAGCTTGAAGCATGCTTTAACCATATCACTATTAACACAGAATTCCTTACCTTTAATAGTGAAAGTGATAGTCTTATCAGTTGAGTTGTACACTACAGTCGTCCATATTTCTTCAATAACCTCACAGTAGATGGTGGGTGATTCCAGCATGGCATAGTTGAGTTTGCAGTTCTTCACAAAATCCATCATTTTGTGGTAGTCGCCAGACTGCTGAATCCCCTTATTCACAAGAGCAGTGAAGTTGTTCTTCTCATAGATAAATCCAGTTTGTGACATGATTTTGACGACTGGTGCCATTGTTAGAGAGTGAAGGTTGCAGAGAGAGATGATAATTGCTTTTGAGAAAGAGAGAAGTTAGAGCAGATGATTTGAGATGATAAAAGAAAAGCAATGAAAATGAATTATGCTTTTATACTATCTCAAAAATAACTGGCAAAAATAATAAAGTAAAATAAAGTAACCAATAAGAATTGCTCAAAATAGCTGTTTAAAAATAAACTGTAAAAATTCCATCACTTATCAGTCGTGTTATACTTACAAACTGTAAGTATACTCGATGGATAATGTTCAGAGAATTAACGGCTAGGATTAAGACAATTCAACGGATGAGGATAAACAGTTATCCATCGAGTTATAAAATATTTCAGAAAAATAATAGATTTTATTAACAAATTGTATTCCAACGGATGATCAAACTCGATGGATAATGATCATCCGTCGGGATGTAAATTTTAACTTAGCCAAAATTTTATCCAACACTGAAAAATCAATTAAATTTCTGGCTGCATTACAACTTGCAAATTATCTGAAAAGATTCAAGAGTAATTAAGCATACCTAACTCACTTACCAACCTTGAAAAGGTGGATTCATCCAGTGGCTTGGTAAATATATCTGCAAGCTGCTTTTCACTTGGAACAAAATATAGTTCCACAGTACCATTCATCACATGTTCCCTTATGAAGTGGTACTTGATGTCTATGTGCTTTGTTCTTGAGTGCTGTACTGGATTTTCAGTGATGGCAATTGCACTTGTGTTATCACAGAAAATAGGAATCCTTTCCACTTCTAGACCATAGCCTAGCAATTGGTTTTTCATCCATAAAATCCGTACACAGCAACTGCCAGTAATAATATATTCAGCTTCAGCTGTAGAAGTAGAAACTGAATTTTGCTTTTTACTGAACCAGAACACAAGCATGTTTCCTAGAAATTGACAGGTTCCTGTAGTACTTTTTTTTATCAATTCTGCAACCTGCATAATCTGCATCTGAATAACAAGTTAGATCAAAACCAGAATCTCTAGGGTACCAAATGCCAAGTTTTGGTGTTCCCTTGAGATATGTGAAAATTCTCTTAATGGCTACTAAGTGAGATTCTCTAGGATCAGCCTGAAATCTAGCACAAAGACATGTAGCAAACATTATATCTGGCTTACTAGCTGTTAAGCACAAAAGTGAGCCAACCATGCCCATATAACTTGAAATATCCACAGGCTTTTTAGTAGTGTTTAATTCAAGCTTAGTTGCAGTGGCCATGGGAGTTTTTGCAGGTGTGCAATCTATTAGATCAAACTTCTTCAAAAGATCATAAATGTATTTAGTTTGACTAATGAATATTCCATCACTAACTTTTTTTAACTTGCAAGCCAATAAAGTAAGTTATTTCTCCCATCATGCTCATTTCATACTTACTTTGCAACAATTTGGAAAACTTTTTGCAAAGTTTTTCATCTGTAGAGCCAAAAATAATGTCATCTACATAAATTTGAACAAGTATGCTAGAGCCATTAACATTTCTAAAGAATAAAGTTTTGTCTACAGTACCTCTTATGAAATGATTTTCTATGAGAAACTTTGACAAAGTGTCATACCAGGCTCTAGGTGTTTGCTTCAGTCCATAAAGTGCTTTTAAAATATAGTAGACATATTCTGGAAAATTTGGATCTTCAAAACCAGGAGGCTGATTGACATAGACTTCCTCCTCCAAATCTCCATTCAGAAAGGCACTTTTGACATCCATTTGATAGACCTTGAAATTGGCATGGGCTGCATAGGCTAAGAAGATTCTAATGGCTTCAAGTCTTGCAACAGGAGCAAAGGTTTCATCAAAATCTATTCCTTCTTGTTGACAATAACCCTTAGCAACCAATCTAGCTTTGTTCCTGACTACTATGCCATTTTCATCCATCTTGTTTCTGAATACCCATTTAGTGTCTATTGGATTCTTTTCTTTAGGCTTAGGTACCAACTTCTAAACTTTGTTTCTTTCAAATTGGTTTAGCTCTTCCTGCATAGCTAAAATCCAATCAGGATCTAACAAAGCTTCTTCTACCTTCTTTGGTTCTTCCATAGAAAGGAAGCTGCTATATAGACATTCTTCGTGGGTTGTTCTCCTTGTTTGAACTCTAGAAGATATATCACCAATGATGAGCTCAAAGGGGTGATCCTTTGTCCATTTCCTTTGTTGAGGCAGATTAGCTCTAGATGAAGAGGCCTCATTATTGTCTTGATGTGTGATTGAGTTTTGATTATTAGAAACTCCCCCTGAGTTTATGGATCTTTGATTTGAGAAAGGGGAACTTTGTGTAAGTAATATATTCTGACTTTCAACTTCTTTTGATGACCCGACGGATGGTGAATTTTGAGTACCGACGGAAGAAGCTGGTTGTCTCCTGACGGATAAAGCAGACTGTCTCCCGACGGATGAAGCATTTTGCAACTCGACAGATGTTGAATTTTGTGCTTCATTGGTAGTAGATTTTTCTGCATTATCCTTTGATACTGTTTCTTGATCACTTTCATCATCACTATCATCACTAACCATCTCCACATTGTCAAATTTGAGGTTCTCATGGTAATCTCCATCTTGCAGACCTTCAATCTTTTTATCATCAAACACAACATGTATTGATTCCATAACAATGTTGGTTCTCAGATTGTGGACTCTATATGCTTTACCAACAGCATATCCAATAAAAATTCCTTCATCTACTTTAGCATTAAACTTCCCATTCTGATCAGTTTGATTTCTCAAGATATAACATTTACAGCCAAAGACATGAAGAGAATTTAGAGTTGGCTTCTTGTTCTTGAACAATTGGTAGGGAGTCATGCATTTTGCTTGATTAACCAAAGAAATATTCTGAGTATAACATGCAGTATTTACAGCTTCGGCCCAGAAATATGTTGGTAACTTAGATTCTTCAAGCATTGTCCTTGCAGCTTCAATAAGTGATCTGTTCTTTCTTTCTACTACTCCATTTTGTTGTGGAGTTCTTGCTATTGAAAACTCATAAAAAATCCCATTTTCTTCACAAAATGCTCTCATGACAGAATTCTTGAACTCAGTACCATTGTCACTCCTGATTCTTCTAACTTTGAAATCAGGATGATTGTTGACTTGCCATATGTGATTGATAATGATTTCACTAGCCTCATCTTTAGACTTAAGAAAATATGTCCAAGAGAACTTTGAAAAATCATCTATAATCACTAGGCAAAATCTTTTCCTTGAGATGGACAACACATTGACTGGTCCAAACAAATCCATGTATGGCAGTTGAAAAGGTTCTTCAATTGTTGAATCAAGCTTCTTTCTGAATGATGCTTTGATTTGTTTGCCCTTTTGGCAAGCATCACACAGTCTATCCTTAGAAAACTCCACTTGAGGAATACCTCTAACTAGTTCTTTCTTTACCAGCTCATTCATTGTAGTAACTCGAATTTTTTAGACCTTGTAAAATGTTTAATGAATAGTAACCCTGACGAACGGGAAAAAAAACTTTTGAGCCCACACTATGTAGTGCATGAGAAAATGAGTTTCGGAGTTGATATTATGGTTATACGTACCAAATGAGTATATGTAAACGCTATTAGTTTTCGAAGATTACGAACTTTGAAAAATGACCGTGTTTACAACTCATCGAGGATTACAGGAATCACAATATAATTACAAGATTAAAACCCTACGGATCTATATCCAAGTACGATAATTTAAAATATAAGGAATAAATACGAAAGGAATTACGTCGCAAACCATTTACGATGAAGTATTACGAAAATGTTTAAGCGATCGAGCGAACGCGTAAACGATTAAATAAATGTAACGCACTAACTAACCATGGTAAGAAAGTAACCATGGTTACTTTATCAAGTGATCTAGATGTAGGATGATCAAGCAAGGCTAACCAAATAGTGTGCTAAGGAAGCTAGAACATGTGTTTAGCTTGTAAACTAGGAAGCTACTTAAGATATGTCAATGGATTTGGCAACAAGGAATAAACCTAGGATTCTATACTAGGAATAATATCAATCAATAAAAAGATATCACCCATCCCATTTCCTAGAAGCAACCAAAGGAAGCAAGCATAAACCCCCCCTCCTTCATTCTTCCGTTCGGCCCTTCCTCCCCAAGCAAAGAATTCAAAGTCAAATCTCAAAATCTAGCCATGGTAAAATCCTCCCATTAATTCTCAAGCTTTCTAACAATCAAACTAAGGTAAGAAAATTCTTTGATCTCTTTTTATCAAGGTTTGATGGGTGAAATAAAATCAAGAAAGTTAATTATCATTTAGGCGCTTGAATCGCTTGATTCCGATTTACGGATCAAAAGTTATGGCCGTTTTACTAAAAGTGATTTACGCGACAAAAACTGCTACGAATTACGAATTTTGAAAATATAAAGGATTGACTTAAAAGTGTTCCTAAATTATGAAACTTTTACAGAGAGTAGTATTTTGAGTTTCCTAACTACCATAAAAATTTCAAGGGAAAATAATGATTTTTCAATTTTATAAAAATATCGGAGACGAGACCGCGCGATTAGAAACCGTAGAATCCCTAAGCGGAGCCAACGGCAAAAATTAAAATGAACCTAAGATACTTAGATAAATGAAGCGACCATGATGTGAATGAGAACTTGAAGGAATAATAAGGGTAATATAAGTTGAGAAGGTGCATAATAAGTAGCACATAAGTGTGAGTCACCGTAAATTAGAACGGGACCTAACAAAACGAATTATGTTTATGATTATAGATTTCCGAGCGGAACCCAACTCCATTTTACTGTTGTGTTGTGAAAGAATTGTTTTATTATCATTTCATAAATACCATGCTTGCCATGATACATAGTAATTGAACTTTTTCGCATAATATAGCGATGTTGTACGATAAATATATATTGTAAAATATTTAATTCCGCTTTAAGCGTGTCGTATGATTATAAGACCGAGAGTCGGTCAGGATTTTAAGATAAAAAGCCCGGGAATCATTCTGGTGATATTATAGGACGATTACAAGTCCATAATAGTACGTTTTAAAGGGACTTAACGTCCACTTACGAAATATTAAAATACCTCGAACTTTTATTAAAACGATTTCCCAACGATCAAATTCCCTCAACTATATTTTATTGTTCGAATAATAAATACTATATACATATTCCTTTATTACGGGAGAAGTATACTCCAACAATTATTTATTTCAAACCTGATTAAACATTAAAGATTATTAATTACGTAGACATAACCTAGTTGAGGAATATTATTTTAAATATTCTTTTAGAGAGTAAAACCTCATTCGAGGTTTAATTATTTATCGATTATTATTTAATTATTTATTATTCATTAAATGGTTTATTATTGATTTAAAAATCATAGATCCTGATTTAAAATTATACTTTCTGATTTCAAAAAATCATTCGAATAATTTCAAATCGTCGGAGATTATTATCCCGACTTATTTAATATAGTTTCAAGGAGAAACTTTTCCCCCTTATTAAATTATCTGTTGACAACGCTCGACTCACATCTTTAGTACTTCCTCCAAAAATCTCGGAAGTACGTATAAACATATATACATTTATATCTTAGTACGATAAACTGTTTCTATCAACAAGCAAAACGCTTGGGGAACTTCGATGTGGTTCGAGTTCTCGAGATTGATAGAATTCTTTTTAAAGAACAAGAGAAGGGTAGACTCTGGTACTATGTGTGCTAGATGGACTACCAAAGGTACCACAGACGAAGGTACTCTGTGTACTCAGGAACTTGTGAAGTATGTGTATACCCAAAAATGGGACAGGTAGCCCGAATGCGGCAAGGGTGATAACCGGGATACGAAGGTGTTGTCCTTCTACTAGTAGAAAAAGTTACTATTATCGTATTACGACTGATCATCGTATACGATGGCTCCAACTGGTGTCCTAATTCTTCCAATTGGAATTGTGATGCAATACCGTAACCCAAGACTAGGTGTTGGGTTTACTATTAAGGTATTCGCAGGATAATAAAATCCTCTAAAGAACTGTTTTTATAAGAAGGTGTGTATCACCAAGGAAAATTAATTTCGAATAAAACATAACTATCATATATGATGTTTTATGTAAGGTATCATACAGTCATTTTCATACTGTACATTATTATTTTAGGCATTATAGCTCACCTTTGTTTTCTTAAATTGACACAACACAACAGTTAATCAAGATGCCTACCATGAGAACCACAGCCAGGAAATGGGTAGGAAATGGCCAGCTGTTCCGTAGATTGTTTGGTGTTGTACCACAGGTAGTCCGAATAAGATGGGTTGGTTTTCAGTTGTTTTTAGTTTGGCTTATTTATAAGTATGACTTATGTAAGGTAATAAACAAGAAACTTATATTTGACCGATGGACTAGCCTTACTTAAAGTTTACTCCCCGGTAAGACTTAATTACTTTTGGGTTGTAATAATTATCACTCTATGATTGAATTACTCTAACAATGAATATTTCGTTTCCAAGACAATAACCTGTAAGTGTGTATGTGTGTTAAGTGTGGGGTCGTAAAGCGTGAGTATTTATATATTATAGTGTGAGTTATGTGGTTGTAGTAGTTTAGATGGCGTGGCCTCCGAGATTCCTGAACCCGGGTTTTGGGGCGCCACAGAAATGGTATCAGAGCCTTAGGTTATGAAATCTTGGAAATGATAGGATATAAAATAAGTAGACATAGGAATAAGAAAATAATCAATTATAGCTCAAATCGAGTTCGTCGTCGGGCTACACGGGTAGTCTTGACAGTTTTACCCTCAAGGGAATTCTGACTCTAAGTTAGTAACACCTTGCCTATTCTGTTAGGTACCAGTGGAGCCTATGAGGGAGGTTGACCCTGTTGATGATGTTATGGTTCCTGAGCATGACCCCACTCCCGCGCCAGAGGACCCACCCATTGATGACTCAGATGATGACCCTGCTGAGGATCTCCCGGAGGAGGAGACTGACCTTCCTATCCTCATAGCTGATGACGTTGAGATGACCCAGGGAGATGGCGTAGGCTGGAGGGATGTAGGGATGTACCCTCCCCGACTATTCGCTCTCCTACCCCACCCCAAGGGATTCAGAGCCTTATGCCCTATACTGATGATGATGACGAGGATGGAATATATGCACAGGTCTACGAGGCTTACGACATATCCTTTAGCGACCCAGATTCACCTCTACCACCCCCGACGACCATACATGTAGCTGTACATGACTGGATGGTGGCTCAGCTTAACGCTGAGATCACTGCGGCATCTGCTCGCATTGCGGAGTTACGCTAGGCATTGACTGCTGAGAGAGCCATCCGACTAGGATACCCAGGGGATTTCAGAGCTGCTTCCCCATCCATAGCCCGTAGAGAGATTGATGGGATCGAGCTCCGTACCCGGGTTCAGATGAGGATGACAGCGATTGGAGGATACATCCCGGTAGTTGATACAGAGCTGATGTTGGCAGGAGCGATGAGGAGGATGCGTGACCTCACGCGCAGTGACAGTGACTGAGGGACTAGTGACTAGATATGGACCTTGAAGAAGGCTGGGTGACTTGTCACCAATTTTGATAGGATAGCTAGTAGTAAATAGCGTTCCTAGCCCTTTAGGGTACACGGCTTATGTATTTGCATTTCAGTATTCAGTACAAGTAGTGATGTATTATAATCAGGCATATATGAACTCAGCTAGTTGTTTTGTCCCCCAAGATATAAGTGGGAGACCTTATGAAATATATATCTAACAGTTATTAAGAAGTTGATGTCCATATTATTGTACTTTATAAAAACTTGTTAGATAATGAATGACATGTTTACATAAGAATAAATTAATCCAATTCTAAAATATCACAACTGCGTTGACAAATTTTTATTATCAGAATAATGCGACCCCGTAGAAGAGGAACCAGGGCACAGCCTGCAGAATCTGTTAACTAACAACGGAATGAACCTGACCCTGTAGTGAATGAAGACAGTGAAGAGGACCTAGACTATAATGAATATGATAAAGAAGATTATGTAGAAGAAGAGGCTGAGGATACCCATCAGGGAGGGAACCCCATGAATGAATTTATGGAACTGTTAAGAGCAAACCTGAACCAACAGCCTATTCCACCACAGCCACATGCTGCCCAACAGACTGCAGCCACTGCCTTTAGGGCCTCCAAATCTCTCAAACCCCCAGAGTTTCTAGGATCTGCCGACCCCGTTAAAGCACGGGCCTGGCTCAAGGAGATAGAAAAGTCCTTTGAGATACTAGGTGTAGAGGAACGACACAAGACCATTTTTGCTTCTTACATGCTGAAAGGAGAAGCTAACTACTGGTGGGAGTCCAAACGAAGCCTAGAGACTGATGCTGTGATCCCATGGGATAGATTTACCCGACTGTTCTTAGACAAGTATTTCCCTAGGTTTATGGAGACCCAGATGGAGATTAAGTTTCTGGAATTAAAATAGGATAAGATGACTGTGGCAGAATATGAGGCCAAGTTTACTGAGTTATCAATATTTATGCATGAGTTTGCGAATAACGAAGAGAAGAAAGCGCAAATATTTCAGCTTGGTCTGAAACAGTGGATACAAAACTGAGTGGCGGTGTTAGAGCTGACAGACTATGCCAACTTTGTGCAGAAAGCCTCGATTGTTGAAGCTGGTAGTGAGCAGAGTGTAAAGGAAAAGGAAAATAGGAAAAGAAAGATGGGAAGCCAAGGAATAGGAACTGGGAACAAGAGCCTTCCAAGAAGGTTCGTCAGGAGAGCATGTCCCAACCTGCACGAGGCCCCGGATTCAGAAAGGCCCCGAGTGAGAGTGTTGGCCAGGGCGACGGACAATCTAGGGCCACATTTCATAGCCAACCCCGTGCCCCAATACCGGAGTGTCAAACCTGTAAGAGAAGACACCTTGGAGTGTGTACCCAGGCGAGAGCCCCTCTAAAATGTTACAGGTGTGACCAAGTCGGACACCTTGCCAACAACTGCACCTGACCCAATGTAACGTGTTTCCAATGTGGAAAGGTAGGACACATGAGAAAGGATTGCCCGACATTAAAGCCCCCAGCCTCAGGGATGAGCAGAGCTTCATCTAACCGACCCCCAGCTGCTAGGACCTTCAACATGACTATTCAGGATGATGTCCGAAACACTGGCGTGATAGCAGGTACCCTTTTATTAAATTCCGAACATGTAAATGTCCTATTTGATTCTGGAGAAACCAAGTCATTTATATCTCAAGATTTTGCTAAAAAGTTAAAACTTAATGCCATACCCCTACGTGAGATATTACAAGTGGAAATAGAAAACAAATAAATAATTCCTGTAAATCAAGTACACCCTAAGTGTAAGTTGAAATTAGAAGGGAAGGTCTTCGAGGTTGACCTATTCCCATTTGCGTTAGGAGAATTTAATGTAATCTTAGGAATGGATTGGTTATCCAGTTCGGAGCGCAAATAGATTGTGAACGGAAGAGTGTAAAGATAAGAGTGCAGAATGAAAAAGAAGTAGTGTTTAAAAGTCAACGACAGAACCAGAAATTTCTGACCATGCTACAATCAAAAAGATTGTTAAGGAAGGGAAATGAGACCTATTTAGCTTATGTGATAGATACCAAGAAGGGAGTCCCTAATATAAAGGACATACCCGTAGTGAACGAATTCGAGGATGTATTTCCAGAGAACTTACCAGGGTTGCCACCTGACAGGGAAATAGAATTCGTTATAGAATTAGCACCAGGAACGACACCAGTATCTAAGGCCCCATATAGGCTAGCCCCAGTTGAGATGAAGGAACTAGCTTCTCAACTACAAGAGTTATTAGATAATAGAATTATAACACCCAGTGTGTCGCCATGGGGAGCGCCAGTACTGTTCGTAAAGAAAAAGGACGGCAGTATGAGATTATGCATAGACTATCGAGAATTGAATAAGCTGAATATTAAAAATAGGTACCCTCTCCCCATGATTGATGACCTATTCGACCAACTCAAAGGAGTTGTACATTTTTCCAAAATAGATTTGAGAACAGGATATCACCAGTTGAAAATCAAACCGGAAGATATACCGAAGACTGCTTTTCGCACTAGGTATGGGTACTATGAGTTCTTAGTCATGTCGTTTGGGCTAACCAATACACCCGCAACCTTTATGGATTTGATGAACATAGTGTTCAAAAAGTACCTAGATATATGTGTGATAGTTTTTATAGATGATATTCTGATCTACTCAAAGACAGAGCAAGAACATGCAGAACATTTGAGGATAGTCTTAGAAATCTTGAGGAATGAGAAATTGTATGCCAAGTTCTCGAAGTGCGAGTTTTAGTTAAGAGAAGTTCAGTTTTTAGGACATGTGGTGAGTAGAAAAGGAGTTTTAGTTGACCCTGCCAAAATAGAGGCGGTATCCAACTGGGAAAGACCAACTACCCCGATAGAAGTTAAAAGTTTTGTGGGTTTAGCAGGATATTACCGAATATTTGTGCAAGATTTTTCTAAGATAGCCGGTCCACTGACTAGACTTAACCGAAAGATAGAAAAGTTCGTATAGACAGAGAAATGTGAGGAAAGCTTTCAGGAACTGAAAAGGAGGCTGGTGTTAGCACCAGTGCTCGCTCTTCCTGATGGAAAGGGAGAGTTTGTGATTTACAGCGACGTATCGCTTAAAGGATTAGGATGTGTACTGATGCAGCACGACAAAGTTATAGCGTATGCCTCTCGGCAATTGAATGAGTATGAGAGCAGATACCCGACGCATGATCTAGAATTAGCAGCCATAGTGTTTGCCCTAAAAATTTGGAGACACTACCTATACGATAAGAAATGCAAGATTTACACAGACCATAAGAGCCTCAAATATATTTTTACTCAGAAGGAACTGAACATGAGATAGAGGAGATGGTTAAAGTTGATTAAGGACTACGACTGTGAAATTTTGTATCACCCGGGTAAAGCCAATGTGGTGGCTGATGCCCTTAGTAGGAAGGAAAGACTCAAGATGATAATGACATCAGAGGATTTAATTAAAGAATTTGAGAAAATAGAAATCGACGTGAGAATGACCGGTAAAGGAATGGAAGGATTATTTGAAATTAAGCTAGTGTCAGAACTGACTGAAAAATACGAGTATGTCAGGAAAAGAAGATGAGCAAAGAAAGAGGAACGTTGACCGGTGAAGAAGTGAGATGCGAGAAGGACGAGAAAGGGATCATGAGGTATGCGTCCCGAATTTGGATTCCAAATGTGCAAGAGTTAAAGGATGAGCTGCTGCACGAAGGGCAAAACTCCAGATATTCAATCCACCCAGGAAGTACGAAAATGTACCGTGACCTTAAGGAATATTATTGGTGGCCTAACATGAAGAGAGAAGT
Source organism: Apium graveolens (assembly GCF_009905375.1). Lineage (NCBI taxonomy): Eukaryota > Viridiplantae > Streptophyta > Magnoliopsida > Apiales > Apiaceae > Apium > Apium graveolens. The sequence continues at coordinate 171,281,715 of NC_133647.1, read as the reverse complement.
AGCAGAGTGGGTCAGCAAGTGCTTGACATGCCAGAGAGTGAAGGCGGAACATCAGCGACCTAGTGGATTATTACGGCCCCTGGAAATTCCAGAATGGAAATGGGAGCATATAGCCATGGATTTTGTGACAGGCCTACCAAGGACAAAGACCAATCACGACGCTATACGGGTTATCATAGATAGATTGACCAAGTCCGCACACTTCCTACCAATCAACGAAAGATACACCGTAGACAAGTTGGTGGATATTTACTTGAAGGAAATTGTAGTAAGACACGGCGTTCCTATAGCCATAGTGTCAGATAGAGACCCAAGGTTTAATTCTCGATTTTGGAGAAGCTTCCAGGAATGCGTAGGCACCAGACTAAACATGAGTACCGTTTACCACCCCCAGACTGATGAACAAAGCGAAAGGACTATTCAGACCCTAGAATATATGCTACGAGTGTGTGCCATTGATTTCAAAGGAAATTGGGATGACCACTTACCCCTGATCGAATTTGCTTACAACAATAGCTATCACGCTAGCATAGGAATGCCTCCGTATGAAGCTCTTTACGGAAGGAGATGTCGCTCTCCCCTATGTTGGGTTGAAGTTGGAGAACACAAGATATTAGGGCCAGAGTTAGTCCAACAGACCATGGAAATGGTGAGACTCATTAAAAAAAGACTGGTAGCAGCTCAGGACAGACAAAAGAAGTACGCCGACCAGACCAGGAAGGATAGGGAATATGAAGTAGGAGATTCTGTGCTATTGAAGGTATCTCTGTGGAAAGAAGTGATGAGGTTTGGGAAGAAAGGGAAACTGAGTCCCAGATTCATAGGACCCTTTAAAATATTGAGGAGAATAGGACCTCTAGCTTACGAGCTCGCCTTGCCTCCTAATCTGCAATAACTGCACAACGTGTTCCACGTGTCCATGTTAAGGAAGTACCATGCAGATGCACGACATGTAATAGAATACGAGCAAGTAGATTTATAACCAGACCTGACCTACATCGAGCAGCTAGTAAGGATAATGGACCAAAAAGAACAAGTGATGAGAAGCAAGACTGTGAAGCTGGTTAGAATCTTATGGAGGAATCAAAATATCGAGGAGTCAAATTGGGAACTTGAAGACGCAATGAGGAATAAATATCCCCACTTATTCACTAATTGATTCCGGGATGGAATCCTTGTTAGAGGGGAAGACTGTAATAACTCGAATTTTTGAGACCTTGTAAAACGTTTAATGAATAGTAACCCTGACGAACGGAGAAAAAAAACTTTTGAGCCCACACTATGTAGTGCATGAGAAAATGAGTTTCGGAGTTGATATTATGATTATACGTAACAAATGAGTGTATGTAAATGCTATTAGTTTTCGAAGAAAACGAACTTTGAAAACCGACCGTATTTACAACTCATCGAGGATTATGGGAATCACAATATATTTACAAGATTAAAACCCTACAGATTTATATCCAAGTACGATAATTTAAAATATAAGGAATAAATACGAAAGGAATTACGTCACAAACCATTTACGAGGAAGTATTACAAAAATGTTTAAGCGATCGAGCGAACACGTAAACGATTAAATAAACGTAATGCACTAACTAACCATGGTAAAAAAGTAACCATGGTTACTTTATCAAATAGTGAGCTAGATGTAGGATGATCAAGCAAGGCTAACCAAATAGTGTGCTAAGGAAGCTAGAACATGTAGTTTAGCTTGTAAACTATGAATCTACTTAAGATATGTTAATGGATTTGGAAACAAGGAATAAACCTAGGATTCTATACTAGGAATAATATCAATCAATAAAAAGATATCACCCATCCCATTTCCTAGAAGCAACCAAAGGAAGCAAGCATAAACCCCCCCTCCTTCATTCTTCCATTCGGCCCTTCCTCCCCAAGCAAAGAATTCAAAATCAAATCTCAAAATCTAGCCATGGTAAAATCCTCCCATTAATTCTCAAGATTTCTAACAACCAAACTAAGGTAAGAAAATTCTTTTATCTCTTTTTATCAAGGTTTGATGGGTGAAATAAAATCAAGAAAGTTACTAGTGAATAGTATGAATAGTAACTCTTCTTTGATTTCTTGATTTCAATGGTGGTTTTAGGTTCCAAAAATCATACCAAGCACTTCCAAGACTCCACCATCCTCAAGAACACATCTCAAGATTTCAATAAAGGTAAAAATCTTTGACCCAACTTTATTTAAGATTCAATTTCAAGATCCATTTAGTATGTAGTTATAAACCTAGTTTTAGAGGTGATGTTGTTGAAATCTTGATGTTTAGCTAAGTAGATTTAAGGGTGATTGTTGTTGCCTCAAGAACATGATGTTCTTGAGAGGAGTTTGTGTGTTGATGATGATATGATGATTGTTGGTGGTTGTATAAAGATTTAGGGCATAAACGAAACTCTGATCGTAAACGTAATTCTGTTGAAACGAACAAATCGTAACTTTAAGTTTCTGCAGAAAGTCCCGAAGATTTAAACTGTAATTTCTTGAAAAATAACCCCTGATTATGATAGAAAATGTTATAAGGATCGTTTAGGCGCTTGAATCTCTTGATTCCGATTTACGGATCAAAAGTTATGGCCGTTTTACTAAAAGTGATTTACGCAACAAAAACTGCTACAAATTACGAACTTTGAAAATATAAAGGATCGACTTAAAAGTGTTCATAAATCATGAAATTCTTACAGGGAGTAATTTTTGAGTTTCCTAACTGCCATAAAAATATCAAGTAAAAATAATGATTTTTCGATTTTATAAAAATATCGGAGCCGAGACCGCGTGATTAGAGACCGTAGAATCCATAAGCGGAGCCAACGACAAAAATGAAAATGAACCTAAGATACTTAGAAAAATGAAGCGACCATGTTGTGAATGAGAACTTGAAGGAATAATAAGGGTAATATAAGTTGAGAGGGTGCATAATAAGTAGCACATGAGTGCGAGTCGCCGTAAATTAGAACGGGACCTAACAAAACGAATTGTATTTATGATTATAGATTTCCGAGGGGAACCTAGAGCATCATCCACCTCGAGATACCCAGGCAAGTTTATGAACCCAACTCCATTTTACTGTTATGTTCTGAAAGAATTGTTTTATTATCATTGCATAAATACCATGCTTGCTATGATACGTAGTAATTGAACTTTTTCGCATAATGTAGCGATGTTGTTTGATAAATATATATCATAAAATATTTAATTCCGCTTTAAGCATGACATATGATTATAAGACCGAGAGTCGGTCAGGATTTTAAGATAAAAAAAACCGGGAATCATTCCGGTGATATTATAGGACGATTACAAGTCCATAATTGTATGTTTTAAAGGGACTTAACGTCCAATTACGAAACATTAAAATACCTTGAACTTTTATTAAAACGATTTCCCAATGATCAAATTCCCTCAACTATATTTTATTGTTCGAATAATAAATACTATATACCTATTCCTTTATTATGGGAGAAGTATACTCCAACGATTATTTATTTCAAACCTGATTAAACATTAAAGATTATTAATTACATAAACATAAACTAGTTGAGGAATATTATTTTAAATATTCTTTTAGAGAGTAAAATCATTTGAGGTTTAATTATTTATAGATTATCATTTAATTATTTATTATTCATTAAAGGGTTTATTATTGATTTAAAAATCATAGATCCTGATTTAAAAATATACTTTCTGATTTTGGAAGATCATTCGATTATTTCAAATCGTCGGAGATTATTATCCCGACTTATTTAATATAGTTTCAAGGAGAAACTTTTCCCCCTTATTAAATTATCTATTGACAACGGTCAATTCACATCCTTAGTACTTCCTCCGAAAATCTCGGAAGTACGTATATACATATATACATTTATATATTAGTAAGATAAACTGTTTCTATCAACAAGCAAAACGCTTGGGGAACTTCGATGTGGTTCGAGTTCTCGAGATTGATAGAATTCTTTTTAAAGGATAAGGGGGGGGTAGACTCTGGTACTATGTGTGCTAGATGGACTACCAAAGGTACCGCAGGAGAAGGTACTCCGTGTACTCAGGAACTTATGAAGTATGTGTATACCCAAATATGAGACACGTAGTCCGAATGCGACAAGGGTGATAACCGGGATACGAAGGTGTCGTCCTTCTTTTAGTAGAAAAAGTTACTATTATCGTATTATGACTAATCAGCGTATACGGTGGCTCCAATGGTGTCCTAATTCTTCAATTGGAATTGTGATGCAATACCGTAACCCAAGACTAGGTGTTGGGTTTACTATTAAGGTATTCGCAGGATAATAAAATCCCCTAAAGAACTGTTTTCATAAGAAGGTGTGTATCACCAAGAAAAACTAATTTCGAATAAAACATAACTATCATATATGATGTTTTACGTAAGTTATCATACAGTCATTTTCATACAGTACATTATTATGCTGGGCATTATAGCTCACCCTTGTTTTCTTAAATTGACACAACACAACAGGGAATCAAGATGCCTACCATGAGAACCACAGCCAGGAAACGGGTAGGAAATGGCCAGCTATTCTGTAGATTGTTTGGTGTTGTACCACAGGTAGTCCAAATAAGCTGGGTTGGTTTTCAGTTGTTTTTAGTTCGGCTTATTTATACGTATGACTTATGTAAGGTAATAAATAAGAAACGTATATTTGACCGACGGACTAGCCTTACTTAAAGGTTAGTCCCCGGTAAGACTTAATTACTTTTGGGTTGTAATAATTATCACTTTACGATTGAATTACTCTAGCTATGAATGGTTCATTTCCAAGATAATAACCTGTAAGTGTGTGTGTGTGTATGTTAAGTGTGGGGTCGTAAAGCGTGAGTATATATATATTGTAGTGTGAGTTACGTGGTTTAAGTAGTTTAGATGGTGTGGCCTCCGAGATTCCTGACCCCGGGTTTTGGGGCGCCACATTCATGGTTTTGAAGTTTAGATGGGATAGCTTCTTGTGCCATAACCAACTTTCATCTTGACTTGCTTTACTGAGAAGGCAAGTAACAGATTCTGCATTTGATGAGTTGAAGTCAGCTAGGTACATATTTCCTTTTATCACTCCAGTGAGAACCACTTTGTTGCTCCTCTTGTTAGTCACAACACAGGCTTCTGAGTTGAAGGTTACTGAATTGCCTTTATCACAAAGCTGGCTGATACTCAACAAATTGTGCTTGAGACCATCCACTAAGGCAACCTCCTTAATGATGACATTGTCTTTTGAAATCAAGCCATATCCCATAGTATAACCCTTGCTATCATCTCCAAAAGTAATACTTGGGCCAACTCTCTCCTTGAACTCTGTGAGCAGGGTAGAATCACCAGTCATGTATCTTGAACAACCACTATCCAAGTACCACAGATTCTTTATGTTTCCCTGCACACATTAAAATCAAATCAAGTTGATTTTGGTACCCAAGTTTCCTTGGATCCTGCCTTGTTAGCTTTTTTCTTTAGTTTCTTAGGTTTGATCTCATTTGAGTTGGGGATATCAGATTCATCCTTAGTCATCTGAGTTGGACCTTTGAAATCATTCATTAAAATAGAATTATCATGCACATTTTGATTAATAGGAAATGACATGCTATTAGTAAACATGTTATTCCAGTAGGGCATTCTAAATGGCATTTGAGGCATACTAAATGCAGCATAATAAGGATTAGGTGCAAATGGCATATTAGCAAATTGTGCATTCATATTCTGTGTAGACATAGCATTCATAGGCATAGAAGGCATGGCATTCATGTTAGGAAAAGGGGAGGGTACAGACATAGGAGTGGGTACAGACATAGGAGTAGGCATGGCAAATTTGCAATTAACAGACAAATGATTAGCACTACCACACTTAACACAGATTTTTCTAAGAGCGTATTTATCAGGTGTGTAGTTGCTATATTTGTTAATCCCTACTTTCCCATTTCTATTGTTTTTCCTTTTAGCCTCGGTGTTAACCTCAATCTTTTCTAGTCTATCATTCAATTGTTTGATAGACAGATGACCAACATTCACTTTCTTCTCCATCTTCACTTGACTAGATTCTCCTGAAATGAAGTTTTTGGAAACTGATCCATATTTTTCATTTAACTTGGCAAGTTTGGCTCTACTCACAGATTTGCTTACATTCGGCGGATTAGGATTTATGTCACTCGATGGATAATCCTTTTGGTTATCCGACGGATGACTCTCATCATCCGTCGAGTCCACATCTGTTAGCAATCCTTCAACCAAATTGGATTCCAGCTTGTCCATATTCTTCTTCCAGGCTGCATCACAAAAGGACTCAATACCTTGAACTTTGGTGATTTGAGCATGAACATCTCTAGATGTTTTCCATGCCTTAATCACCTCATGTTCTCGTTCAAGCTGCTTCTTCAAAATCTCTTCTTTCTTCAAGGACTCAGTTAATTCCTCCTTAGCAATCTTACATTCTATTCTCAATTTCTCAAATTCAATAAACTGAGACTCTAGCACATTATTCCTCTCACTTAAAAACAAATTATTTTCTTTGATTTTAGCATTTTCCTTAGTGAGGGACTTAAATGTAACATGCAAATGCTATAATTCTGTAGACATGTCATTTATTGCATCATTACACTCAGCTTTAGATAAATGTGCAAGGTTAGTGGTGATTACCTGATTACTTGAAGAACTTGTCTATGTTTTATCAGACTTGGCCATTAGGGCTAGATTGACATAACTGACATCCTCATCCAGACCATCTGCTGCCCAGTCATTTTCTTGTGTAATGAAAGCCCTTTCCTTTTATTTGAGCAACTCAAAATACTTCTGTTTATAATCCACAGGCTCAAACTTCTTCTTGCTGGAATCTGACTTTCTACACTCACTGGCAAAGTGCCCTGCCAAGCCACATTTGAAACATTTGAATTTTAATTTATCCACCATGTATCTATTTGGCTTAGCTGCTCTAAAGTTCTTTTTGAACTTGAGCTTGGAAAATCTTCTGGAAAGAAATGCTAGATGTTTATCAATGTCATCCATATCATCTTGGCTCAAAGAATCTTTATTCTCTGCTACCAGCCCCTTGCCCTTGTTTTCACAGACCTTTGAAGCAGACTCAACAACTTTTATCTTCATCTCCTTCTCTTTCTCTAACTCAGAAACAGTGCAATGGATCCTCCTTTCTTCTTTCCTCTCTCCATCCTCTCAACTTGCTATATTTCAAGCTCATAAGTTTTCAGGATGCCATACAGTCTCTCCAAAGTAAACTCCTTGTAATCTTGAGAGTTTCTCAATATGACTGTCATTGGTTTCCATTCCTTTGGAAGAGATCTAAGGAACTTGAGATTGGAGTCTTTTGTCTGATAGACTCTTCCATGCAACTTCAAAGCATTCAGTAGTTTTTGAAACCTACTAAAGATGTCAGTGAAAGATTTACTATCTTCACAATGAAATTGCTCATATTGCTTAATTAGCAGCTGCATCTTGTTTTCTCTAACTTGTTCAGTGCCATCATAAATTATTTGAATGGTGTCCCAAACCTCCTTGGCTGTCTTGCAATTGATGATGTTGTCAAACATGTCACCATCAACTCCATTGAATAGAATATTCATGGCCTTCTTGTCTTTCCTGACTTGTTCAATATCAGGATCTGACCATTCATGCCTTGGCTTGGGAACTGATGGCTCATTTCCAGTTACAGCTCTCATTGGTACATGAGGACCTCTCTCTATGCAATTCACATAGGCCTCATCTTGAAAAAATAAATGAAGATGCATCTTTACCTTCCAGTGATGGTAATTATCTTTGTCCAGAAAAGGAATCTTGACTCCAATATCCTTCTTGTTCATCTTGCTGTTTGTTGTGATCTTTAAACTCTTTGTTCTTCAAGAGCTTGCTCTGATACCAATTGTTAGTCCTTAACAATGCAACAAGAATTACAGAAGGGGGTTCAATGGAATTCTTGAAACTTTTTCTGAATTATAAAATGTTCTAACTCAAAATATATATGTAAGTGTTTTGATTTGCAAAGTGCGGAATGACAAGTTAAAATGAATCAAAACACAAAGTAATAAAAACACAAGTCTTTAAAACTTTCTGGTGGATTTGAAAGTATCCACCATATATATATATATATATATATATATATATATATATATATATATATATATATATATATATATATATATATATATATATATATATATATATATATATATATATCGAGAGAACCCTATAAAGCTTGAATAACTCACAGCTACTTACAAGTATGAACAACTAAACTTACAGAGAAATGCTATAGTATACAGCTTACAATTATTTCTCTGAGAAAGTACTTGCTTAGTCTTGTTGTTGTTCTACTTGCTACTCTTTGGTTTATTTATCACCAAGATTACACAATAATAAGACAAGATAATAAAACAAAACTTATCAAGTCTAATACTATGCTGCTTCATTACTCTATTCCAGCATCTTTGAATATCTTCATAATAGCATGGAAATGGCAATGCTTCTTTATTCTCAAAAACCCAGTTGAATAGGCTGCCACATTCCTTTTGCATACACTCAACACATGTGACTGTGTTGTCACTGTCAACGGATATTTGAATTGATCATCCGTCGAGTACATGATCATCGGTCGGGTTGCCTTGTTGATCATCCGTCGAGTAGCTTTGGTGATCATCCGTCGGGTAGGTATTTGGCACTTGACTTTATTTTATTTATGCAGAATTACAAGACATCATCTATTTATAATTAATCAACCTATTCTGCATATCTAATTAAAGTCAACATGACTTATAAGCTACTACAGAATCTATACAAAGTTGTTTGCAGAAATGTGCTACATGACTTATTGTTACATAAGCTACTCACTCGATGGATGTCAAATCATCATCCGTCGGGACTATGTTGAGTCATCCGTCAGGACTATATTGGATCATCCGTCGAGTGCTACATTTTTCACTAAGTTAAATCTACTAAGGTGTTTTATTAATGAAATCATCAAGTTCACAACATATTCCCAACAAATCTAAATGAGCACTGCTCAATTTCTTTCTGGTTTATAAAGTGACGAAGAACATCTCTGTCTTTCAGCACACCAATAACATCTATAATAGATATGCAATATATTGAAAAAAACATTACTTATTTGCTATAGTATAAATATATTAAACAAAACTTGTATAATAGTATTATTTATATTCGTACCAATCAGATAGTTGTTATCTGGCTGCTTAACAATATCCCGGATGTCAGCAATATCGAAGAAGTCGAATTCAATGTTACGTATCATCTTTCCTGATTTCTGATCATCTTCAACCTTTACTACTTTGGTATAGTTGGAAAACCAAATTTGTTTGTCATTTCTAGTGCATCTCAGAGATTCCTTGCGGTACGTCTTGACAGAAAAATTTCTAATGGAATATATCTTTCCTTCTTCAAAAGTGTCCTTAAACTCATCCATATAGTTTGGCCATATGAAAGCATGTATTCTATTGTGTTGTTTTTTCGAGAATAATTTGGAAAAGTATGTTATAATATGAACTGAATTATACGTTTATCTTTGAAATTAACGTTTATAACAATTAGTTTTAATCACGAATTACCTTGTCATCCAGCAACATCATATTCTGGCCTTTAAATTCTTTATCTCCTCTTGTGCTGTAAGAGTCCCACATGTAAATCACCCTAACTTTGATTCTCCATTCATACTTCTTATCATCCAGAGAATCTAAACTGTAATGCTTGATCATGCTCGACATCTTATACTGCAAACACAAAGTTGAATCTTGAAATAAATGTTGAATATGGGTTATAAAATATAAGTTTACAACTAATACCTATTGAGATAATGACTTACATAGCTGGATACAAAATAATATATTGCTTCAGGAAATTACTTTATTATTGAGTGAAAACAGAACGACTTATATAGAAGTTGAGATTTGCCTATTGTGAGAGTAATGCGGCAAAGAAACAGTCATGGCATACAACATATAAGAATAAGGTGGAAACATATCACATTAATTGAGGCTATGATATAGTGATTTGTAGAAAAATAGTAGGCCATTAGTTTAGACATACAACAGATGAGAATGCGATTAGAACATATCACATTAGTTTAGGCTATGATATAGTGATTTATAAGAAAAAAATAGGTTGTTATCTTAGATTGTAACATTTAATATATTTCACATTTATCATGTATGTTCTGTTATGATTCTTATAATTTGTTTAAGATTGTGTACAAACTTGGTGAAGCCAAGTAATAGTCTTATTTAATCAGCTATGTTTAACAGTAACAGTTATCACTTTCAGAACTGTGATACATATATTATATTTATCGAGGTTATTACCCATATATCTTTCAAGCGTGATCAAGATCTTATAATTATAATTTGGCCGGACTCAATAATTACCTTAATTCTTATAATCTTAAAAATGCCTTTGTATTTGTTTGCAACAAAGTATGTGTGTTAATTAATTTGTGTAGTGTTTATATATTCGTGTATTAATAAGGAAAGATTGTCAAATATGATTGTGTGTAAAACGGAAGTTTGAACTCTTTTATGAGTTTGTGCATCGTGGAGTATGACTGGTAATTGCCGCATTTAAATGACATGTTTGGGAATCATACAGTCATCACCAAAATGTACTATAGCATATTCATTTGCTGGAAAAATGATGATCGCAAAGCAGAAGGAACATATCTAAAATTCTATGATTATTCTTTACAACGGAAGACAGACATTTGATACATTTTTCCTTTTATGATATTATTTGCCAATTGTATTTACAGAATGCTGCATAACAAAAGCATGCATCATTGCATTGTTAATTTCATAACTTAATGATGTTTAAGAATCTGAAGGAAACATATAACAACAGATAGATAATTGTAAATTGACTTGTTTTTTAAACAAACTATCTAACATATGTAAATGTTCTACAATTACATCTTCTCGAGGAAACTGATGAAAGAGTATTGCGAATCGATTGTTTATGAGTAGAAGAAAAAGTCAATAATTAACCCATTTGAGTATTGAAGTTGCAAGAAGAATTGTTTTAATAGTTTTAATAATTTGTTTGTGATATCAGTATACATATTGTACAAATGGAATGATTATATTCAGGTCTGATATGCAATACAGTTACAGTTCCAAATTAAATGCCCTGCAACCATAGTAACTCAATGAAAACATCCATAATCAAAACAAAGGCAATTGATTAACATCATAAAAGTATATGAAATGCATTGATGAAATTGAAGATTGTGTCATAAAATTTGAAATTTAAAATAGAAAATATGTCTAAACTTGACGATTTATTTAGATAGTAAATGAAAAATTTTGAAGCAGAGACTTGGGACTCTTGATGCAAATTTGTTGTAATGCATAGTTATCCAAAGATGAAGAAGTGCATAGCTAATCACCTATTTCTCCTGCCAAAATCAACGGAAAATATCAAAAACAGATTTAAAATGAAGCAGCAATATGACATTTAACAGTGTACATTCATGGCCTAGACTAAACTAATTTAAATAAAACAAAATTACCAGAAAACATTGATCAATCATTGTTAGGACCATTATAACCAAAAATATCAAGCCTGGAAGATACAATAATGTTAACAATTGATTATAAACGAAAAGTATTGATATACAAATTATATATAGATTTTGTATTTGCATACCGATGCTTGTAATTAAAGACCTCGTCCCAACCCTCGTTGATATAAATTTTTGATGCTAGAGTATTAGTGATAGTAATAATTCTTGGTAGTAAAGATAATACACGTAAAATAAATTAGACGACAGAGGTTATAATTACATATACTACTTTTTAATAATTACTGGAATATAAGGACTTCCTTTATACATCCCAACTTTTGCACTTGAAAGAATGACCACGGCTGGTGTTTCCAATAGTTTTTCATAAAATGGAGTCATACTCTCAGTTAATTCGCCCCATATATTAACTTTAACAGTGAACCACCTAATTAAAAAATGTGACACCCCCAGATCCGGGGTCGGGAATCCGGGTCATCACGGTCTTTCTTTCCACAATATCATTTCACTTAATTAATAATAATTAACCTTATGCTATGACCCCACACTAACACACACCACAACCCGTTATAGTCTCAGAGATGAAATCGAAATAAGTACAAGTCCTTGAATCCACAATTTAAAAGTTATTACAACCCAAAATGATTACTTGATAAATTTACAGTTAATTGCCATTATCTGCCACAAGTTATAATTATACAATATTTGGTTCCCAAAAGTAGAATGCCTGATCTACCAATAGATCTACCTCTGCAGCTATAGCAGCTACAACATCAACGGGAAGACGCGGGACGCTTCCCACGCGCTTGCACTGGGTCTGCTTGAGTCTGGCCATCTTTCCTAACTGTTGTTGTGTGATGAAGAAATGAAGCAAGAGTGAGCATTACAGCTCGCAAGATAATATATAGTGTAAACAATAATGCAAATATCTAAATGGATAACTTACTAGAATCATTTATCAAGTGTAAGGTAATTACTTACTGGATATAAGCAAAAACAAGGGATGAAGTTACCAAATACTTCACTATACTTATATCATTTTTAGAAATCTACTTGAACTACTACTGTTCAAAGTATAATAAGTTTCAAAAGGTCATCCCATAGATGAGACCACAAGTTAAAACTTGAATAGATTCAATCTTTGAAATATTTTTAAAGGAAATGAAGTTACGAGATACTTCATTCAATGGGAACACCATTAAAACTATTTGATCCTGTCAATGCTTCGGAAACCACCCATACGTAGTCTTTCGATCGAAATGCTCTGGGTAGTGTTGCAGAATTGTCCAACTGGATGATGAACTCATTACGGGAGTTTGTCGCGCCAGGAAGACCACTTACGATGATCAGTCGCAGTAGTACAACCCCACCATTTTCTACATGTAAAGGAGAACCTGTCGGATTTACTTGTCAACCGAACACTGGACTCCTAAGGAATGTACCGTCTTGCGGAACTTCCAGGCCATTTGGGCCAATATAATAAGGCTGGGCCGGCGCCACTCGACCACTTACGCTACTCCTAGTTCAGATGAAATCCATGACTCTGAAACGTAAAGCTCGTCCTCACCTTCCCCAAGTAGAAACTTGTTGATATGACTCCACCAAGAAGTCGTGTCTAGTTGGAAAGGAAAACTTACCGATATTTCCCAGGCGATGCCTGTTAATGGATTAACTTAAGTAATCAAAAACTCTTTTATCAAGACAGCAACCTTGTTGCGAATATAAAACACACCACAGAGCCGGATCCCTCAGGTTTTGAGCGAGTATTTAAATCCCCTTCGAAAGGAGGATCTTAAATATAAAATGAGTTTTGGGATCCGCTCTAACTTTTAAAATCATTTTGAAGACTCGCAAAACATTTTTAAGAATGTTTGGAGTAATGCTGATTTAATAAAATAAATCAGTCCCAATATATTAGAAAATATCTGAATATTATTATTTAAATAATATTCCCATAAAGAATAATCTTTATAAAAATAATTGAAGTAGAAGTTGTAAAAATTATACTTGAAATGAATCTTAAATAACCAAAGATGTACTTATACGAAAGTATTATCTTTCTTTGAATAATCAAAAGTAAGTTTGATTATCGACACATTATTCTTTAATAAAATAAAGAATATTATTTAGTAAATAATCGGAGTCATAAGTCCTCGAATGAATATTCAAAGTGATATTCATTAATAAAATAAACGGAGTCATAAGCTCTCGAATGAATATTCAAAATAATATTCAATAATAAAATAAACGGGATCATAAGCCCTCGAATGAATATTCAAGATAATATTCATTAATAAAATAAAGTTATCGAATAAACCTTATTCGATTCATAGTTTTGAAAACTATTCATATATATATAAATATATATATATTATACTCGGGAGCCTCGACTCCCGGTTTTAGAAAAAGTTCACCTTTGGGTCCCCTATACTAAGGGTATATGCAAATTACCGCTTATCTCTAGCATAGGTATTATCAACTGAATCAACAGATATATGTATCAAGAATACGAAACATGCATGCATATATACCATATCACATGCTACAATATATCGCAAGAATTTGCTAAGTAACCATTATGCATCTATCACAAGATAATGCATGTATAAATGTATACATCACAACAACAGTATAACGGATAGAAAACTTGCCTGAGCGACTGGGGGTTATAAATGGCTTGGGACGAGTCTGGTAACCTATAAACAACATATAAGTTGGAATTAAACCAAAGTCACTTATAAATCTATACTTTAACCAATTTAGACTCTAATGCTCGCTTTGCGCTTACTGATTCTCTTAAGTCGCTCGAGTACCCTCGGCTCCACTACTTTTAATAAATTAACCATTACGAGTTTTAAGGCGATTCTTTCACGAGTGTCTTACCAACTGCCTAACACACTTTACATAAATGTTTCATACTCCAATTAGTCCTTTTAGGTCTTTAACCTATGTTTCAAAGTAAGGCGAGGGGTAATGATTCGTTCGCGAAACGTCGTTACTTAAAACGGCCGTTTCTCCTAAACCGTACATCAGAATCAAACGAACTACATATCAAAACGAAGCTCGTAACATGAACTATCTAATCATGGAAATGGTCAAAACCTAGCAGTGAGTTAACGGGTCCTAATGTTAAGAACAAAAACAGCCTAAAGTAAATCGGACATTACGATGGCTATGTTTACGCGATTACCCAAATTTAAAACACTCTAATTCAACCCACAATCAATCCACAATCACAACCCAATCAAAACTCCATCCATACTACATCATAACAGCTCCAACACTCAACATTAATAATTTATACTTATTCTTAAACTTGAATTTAACTACACTTCAGTTCATTAATCAACAATCCAAGAATTACCACTCCAAAACTTCACAAAACTAACTAAACTCTACATTCACAACAAGCAAGCCTCCCATGAATTAAAATCAACAAAACTAAACCTAATTACTCAAATAAAGTTAGGGTTTGGTGGGGTTATACCTTCCTTGGAGAGTGGAGAATCAAGAGAATGGCTTGGAATCACCCTTAAAGTCCTTATCCAAGCTTAAACTAAACAAAACTTCAAGAACAAAAAATTTAGTTCTTGAAAAACACTATTCACCATCTTCTTCCATGATTTTTAGGAAGAGATTGTGAATGATTTAGGAGCTCAAACTTATAGGATATCCATAACTATGCATAAGGAGTCTTAGATAATTACCTTGTGATTTAACAATGCTTGGAACTTGATTTTTGATTTTCTTGCTTTGGAAAAGAAGAAAAAGCCGAGAGCATGGAAGAAGAAAGGTGAGAAAATGTTGTGTTTTTGGTGAAAACGAATTGTTGGCTTGGTTGGTTGATTTTTTGATTTGTTTTGTTTTGTTTTATTATTTTTTTACCATGGTAACTTTTGTGTGGTTCTAATTCAACCAACAACACACTTGCTTGGTCATGCTTATGTCACCATGTGATGTCACCCTCCCTCCTTTGTCCTCTTCTCATTGGTTTGATGACATCATCCCCACTAATCTCTTTGATTAGCTTTTAATTATTTGGCTAATGACCGCTGATCTGTTATACGGTTCGCTTAACTTTCATTTTCGTTTATCGTTTGAGGGATCATACCCGGGATCTTATTACTTAGGTTCCCTTAACCTTTCTCAATACATTATATTCCTTTTTATGATCCTCTATTAAAATCCTTGAATTTAAATCCTTTTTATCCTGTTACCTTATACTCAATTCTTTCGATATCTGGTGGATTTTCGGAAAAAATCAAAAGGTTCAAATTTGGATTCTGACGATCTTTACATACACTTATATATCATATAGAGTACCAATAAAATCTCAGAATATCCATAAAAGAAACCCTACATAGTGTGGCATGAGAAGTTTTCTTATTCAGCAATATCAGCAAAAACACTATTCATAAGGGTTACAAAAAAAATTCAAAATTTTGGGGTTATTACAAAAAATATTAAGTTTATAAATTTAAAATAGTAAATTGTATAATTGGTATATCAAGTCGTATGAGCAAATTATTTTTTATAACCTGCCATGACAAAGATTAAATTTTATTAGAGGTTTGACTCAAAATATCGTATTCTTCATCATCGCTGGTTCCAGGTCTTCAACTAATCCAATGACATTTGAAAAATGATTTATTTAAATATAAACAACAAAGTGTTTGATATGATTTATGAATAAGTTAAGTGACGATCAATATATAAATACCTATTGCGAAATTTTGATCTGACAAATAAGGTTGTGGATTTGTGGCTAACTCAGGCAGTTGCACAAAGTCGAATTTATGTGTTGGTAAGTTGTTAATTTCATGATTTTTATGAATTAAACGAACCATTGTTGAAGGTGAGAAAAAGATTTTTAGTGCAGCACGAATAGGTCTCAATTTTCCAGATGCTTCCGTAATAAGAAATTTAGATATCTCATATATCTGACCTTCAACAATAGTATTTCCTAGAGCATTCCATAAGTCCGCCCTAACAAAAGCATGCATTTGATAAGACTGGAAAATCCAAAATAAAATCTGTCAGGGCTGTATATTCAACAATATGAAGTTGATCCAAGTAATGAAAAGTATGATTGTCACACAATTTACCTAAGCGTCGATAAGAACCAGATTACAACCAATGAATTTTCCATCTCTATTGTTAGAAGGCCATAATCTTGTAACACGGACTCTTACTCTGCAATTGGTGTTGTATATATCCAGTGAAGAAAGCGAATTGAAGTTATCCGGCTCTATAATGAAATCAGTGTGTGAGCAATTATTAACGATTAGCACAGTACATATAACATTAATATTAATGCTGCAAGTTATCATATAAACTCAGGGATGATTACTAACCCATAATGTTATGAGATTAGCCTAAACAGCGTTTCTGCAGAAGCTTCAGAACAAAACATATCAACAGTTCTTATAACATTGTATTATGATCAAAGAAAGGCCTATAATTACGGAATTGATTACATGTAAAAAAAGATAATACGTTTGATATGAAAAGATATGCATATACAGTTTTTGATTATGTGAAATATTTCAATAAAGATCAGATTACATGTAGTGTTGAAATTTGTTATAGTTGATATGTAGTAGATGAGAAATAGTAGGTGATGATGTTAGAGTATATTATGGTTGTATATATAATTTAGGAGTATTTACTGATTGATTTTTGTTTTAATTTTGGTTAGTAATTAAGTTTTATTTCTCAATTTTCTTTGATTTCCTATATCAATTATTGAGTTGTTGAAATCATATCGATACAAACTGCCAATTACTTAAATAAACACCAAGATAATATTTTTTAAAGAATTATTATAATAAGTAAGGAATGAAGTGTAGAGCATACATGAAATCTTTTACTTTCATTTTGTATCAATACTAAATACACCGTCATAATTCTTAAAATAATTTTAAAAAATTTCTTTTACTTTTTCAAAATTAAATGAAATTTACTGTAGTCCTCCATTGTTAGAAACATCGTATTTGATAAATTGGGGTTTTTTTGGAAAGTAGTTGTGAGTTAGTTGTCGATTTTCCACGACTACACATGTTAATCATCCTAATTATAGTCATATATTTTCAAATTTACCCCTAAAGTATCGAATTGTTATCTCCCAAAGTAAAAACAAATTAATTAAGGAATGACGTATAGGGCACATATTAAAACTTTTACTTTTTATTTTGTATGAATACAATACCTAGAATAACCTATTGCAAAAATTTCTAGTACTATTTAGTCATAATTATTAGTATTATCTTGGGTAGAATCGTTAAAATTGTTGAGTATTGTTAAACGTTGATTTAATTATATTGATTAAGTAAAATAATTTATTTACCTATCCATTTTGGTTCGACATACATTAACCATATAATAATAATTATTTTAACATTATGAAACTATAGTGTAAAGCACACATGAAATCTTTTATTTTATTTTTTTATCAAGTACAGATACAAAAAATATTTTATGCTTAAAAGAATTATTACTATTTAATCATAATTATTGTTATGATCTTATTTACAGTCGTTAAACTTTTGAAATCCATGATTTTTAGCGAAATCAATTGGAACAAATGGTAGATGACACATGCAATCTTTAGATTTTTTTTATGAAGTACCAATAAAATAAAAAGCGTGTGACAACATTGGTGTGCTGGTCAGGTGAAATCTATTACTATATTTTGTACAAATACCAAATATAATGGAAATAAAATTTTGAAAATATTATTATTTTTTCTTGATTTTGTATTTACATATTTACTAAATTTTACCTGTACGATCTAGGTTAGAATCATTATATTTATTAACAATATAATTTTATGCATTTTTGAAACACGTTTCTGGAATTAACATTATAATATTGGTAAAAGCTGATTTTTTATATTGATTAAGTAAAAAAAATAATTATCACTCCATTTTGGTTTGACATACATTAAACATACAAAATAATCTCCATCATAAACTTTAAGGAAATAATCTTATTAAACTAAAACTTAGTAATTAAATTCCAATAAACCATGTTTACTCATAAGGTAACAAATCATAAAAAACTTCTTCGTAAACAATATTATTTATAACACTGCATGTTCCTCCCTGCGAGTTTTCAATGAAGAACGTAAGACCTTCAGGCGAGGTTACACGGCTCACCGCAACATACAACTGTCCATGGCAAAAAACTGCTTCTGGAAAGTAGAGTCCAACACGGTCAAGTGACTGACCCTGAGCTTTGTTTATTGTCATTGCAAAACAAACCTGTAATGGAAATTGTAACCGCACCAAATTGAAAGGCAAATTCGTATATGTAGGACATAGCTCAATCCTTGGAATCAAGTGTTTTATTCCACTGTGGATTCCACCAATTATTTCAAAAATTACGGTGTTCTTATGACATTTCCTAACAATCATCTGAGTTCCATTGCAGAGACCAATGATTTGATTGAGATTCCTTAGAAGCATAACAACAACACCTTCCTTCAAAATTAAGTTGTGTGCAGGAAGGCCAGGCAACTTAATAGAGTTTAGGTATTCTACTGGAAAAGCAGACGTAAGGTTATCATAACAACCAACAGGACTTTGCACTGAATCAGAACTATGATACGTAAATGACTCGCCTGGAACCTTATCCAATATAAGATTATTAACATGATCAACTACTTTATTCGTTAGAGTCAAAATAGCACGCTCACACAAATATCCAACTTGAGTATAACGATGCAACAAATCTGGAAAAATAGCATCAAGGAGTTGGTTAACATCACTTTGTTTAGATTCAATATAGTATTCTGTAGGGATTTTGATAGTTCTGAATATATCGTGTGAACTGCTTTCATCAATATGCGGAATATTACCATCACCAATATCAAGAACCCACCTACTAAAATGCTCAATATGACGTTTCTGCAGTTCTGAACTTCCTTTGCACAGTCGCATATTTTCCTTTAAGATGTATAACTGACAGGCAGACCATAATGAAGACCTAGATATACATGAGTGAACAATATCACTTCTAGATCCTTTGGTAATCACTGGTAATATTTGACGAAAATCACCGCCTAATACTATAGTGATGCCACCAAAAAGCTTGTTATATCTATCTGGACTGACAGACCTCATTATATCACATAATGAACGATCTAAACATTCAAAGGCAAACCTGTTCTGCATCGGTGCTTCATCCCAGATAATAAGCCTTGTCTCTTTAATAAATTTCGCAATATCAGAATTATGAGGAATAGAACATGATGACTCTTCATCCAATTTTAAAGGAATTTTAAATCGAGAATGTGCGGTCCTGCCTCCAGGCAATAGAGTAACAGCAATTCCCGATGATGCGACAGGTAGCACAATTTTCTTCTCTCACCTGAGTTTTGTAATAAGTGTATTCCAGAGGTAAGTTTTTCCACAACATCCACTTCTGTAAACAAAAAAGAAACCACCATCATTTTTGTCAACAGAATTAAGGATTGCTTCATAAACATTCTTCTGTTCCTCATTTAGATTAGATACCAATTGTTCATGCTGTTGCAACATTTCTTTCCGATAATAGTTTGTCTCTTCCAAGACAAATTTATTTTTGCATCTGTCCAGGAATTTTGCAGGTGGCATTGGAATGGTAGGATAATTCTTCAATGATCGTCCAATTGAGTTCAGCAAATGTTCTATCTCTGCAAAAACAATTTTCCATCATGATATTGACAAATTTAAAACATAGAATATACTTGCTTGTACTATACAACATTATTTAAAAGAGAAAAGCATTATATATATTATACCCCCAAGAGTGTAGTATTTCAGTTCTTCTTCACTCAGTTCCAAATTATGACGCCCAGTAACATTTCTCTGTTTCAATAAGATGTCATCAGACATGCAACTCCAGTGTGTTAAAAATAATTTGTAGACATCACCAACTTGGCAATTCACAATTATATGGACAAAAAGGGTTCGCAACTGGTGTGGCATTGCAGTGTCAACATTTTCCTTAATAGCTTCATTCCATTCGTTATCATCATTGAGTAGACCTAAAGCACCACACGCTTCTTGGAATGTATTATATTTTACACCATCTACAGTTCGTACGTCATTAAAGAATTTAGGTCCTCTCACTTGAGAAAGTAACTTCGAAGGTACCACAATTCTCCAGTAGAATAATGTGATGAATTCAATCGACCAATTCGATTTCCTTTTTTTCTAATCCTCCAAGCACATTCTCCTGAATCCCACACAAAATGCTCAGGAATTTCTTGATAGGTATATACTTTAGCCTCCGAAAAATCTCGGCACAATTGGAAAAAGGCTTCTCACTTGCTATTTTTTAGTTCTGCTCTTCTGCAAACTTTTTCCAAATTGTCATTATCGTTAAATATAACATACTTTTCATTCGACAAATGAAAGGATAAACTTTCAACAGATATACTTCGATGATGTATATCAAATCCGAAAATTCTATGGGCGACTTCAGCACCACACACATACCTGTAATGTAACAATATTCATTATAAAAAAAATAAGTTGGATGTTGCTCTTAAGGTTACAAATCAATATGCATATCTTTCATACTACTTAAAGCTGTACTGACATTTACCAACTGGTAGGTTTTTTAAGACAACGAACTTAATATATGCATATCACAAATATGGAATTATATGTAATATGTAATAATATTAATTAATAATATATTTAGATATACTGTTTCTTTATCTTCTTAGAATTATATATAATGAAAAAATTGTTGTAACTGGATATAAGGTTGATGATATACCTGCTATCCAAATATTATTTTAATTTCATTCCTACCCTTCTCCTTTTCGATTCCATTATTTTCAGAGGATTGAATCATCACAGTAGCACGATCAGGTCCCTTCAAACAATATTTGAACAGGTATTTAATGCATCAACCATGGTTACATACTTCAAGATTGATATGAAATTGATATTGAACTATCAAATCCCGGTTATATGGAACAACCCATCTGTTATCCAGCTCAGCTTTTCGAACTTTGACTGTGTTCATAGTTTTCCTTCTCTTGTATATGGGAAATCCAAATTCGTCGAACATTGTACTTGCACAATAACTAAATTAAAAATTTTAAATACAAATTAACATATGATGCATCTCAATAATTTTAATAAAACTTGTAGATGTAGTGAAGTAATCTTACTTTTTAGGAAATCCGTGAGTACAAATATTATCTTTCATACACGGTGACTTGTTGAATTCAACACTGCAAGGTCCATGTATCATATATTGCTTAACTGTAGCATAACCATATGGGTCATCTACTTCATTTGGAATTTCAGCAGATATAAATTTATCAATGTCTTTATTCAATCTTGACTTCACAGCAGGATCCAACCAAATTAGCATATGAGCGTGTGGTAAACCTCTTTTCTGATACTCCACGAAGTACATCACTGCATGTCATGAAGATCTTATCAAACAATATACATAGACATAAAATTTTAGCAAATGCGAATCCATATACTAATAATGACATTGTTATATACAATATAATACCTGAAATACACTTTCCAAATCTATTTTTATTCTTGATATCATCATACAGTTGGTCTAATTTTAACTTAAATACTCGAGAAATTATATATGGTGTTATTCCCAGTGGACTAACAATGAGATTTACAGAAGGGGGGTTGAATGTAAATCTCAAAACTTTTTCAAGTTTTGAGCAGTTTCTAAGGCTAAGTGTTTTTTAGAACAAGTGTGTGAATTGCTTGAAGCTAATACAGACAGATATATATTCAAACACAAATGTAAAGAACACAAAGAACTTAAAAACTTTTCTGGTGGATTTGTTGTTCTACCAGAGATGTGTTATTTCAGAAAATCTGTGATTCAAAGAATTAAATCACAGTTGCTTCCTAGTACAAACTAGATGATTTTCTATCTGGATATTTCTAAACAGCTCAGGAAAATTCTTATCTAATCACTAGCTGCTGCTTGGTTTATATATCACCAAGTTTACAAGTGAAGACAAAACTGTAAAATACAATTAAAAAGATTCTTCACATGTTTCTTCTTCAATTCTTTATCAAATGCAATTTAGGCTTGGCTGTAGATCTCTGAATACTTCCTTGTTTGTATCAGAATAGAAATGCTGCATTTTCTTGATTCCTCCTAGAGGCTTCTACATTTCAGTTTGTCTCTGTCAACCCATGTGCCTCTGTCAGCTTGTGAATTGTCACTATCAACTGCTAATGAACTAAGCATCCGTTGAAGCTTTCATCCGTTGATGCCTTATCCGTTGAGGCTTTATCAGTTGAAGTTTTATCCGTTGATGCATTATCAGTTGAAGTCTTTATCCGTTGAAGCACTTATCCGTTGATGGATATTATCCGTTGAAGCATTAGAGACATCCGTTAAAGCTTTGTTTCTTATCCGTTGAAGGTCTTCAATATTCGTTGATACTTCTTCACTTATACAAAATTACAAGGCATGAAATATTTACAATTAGCCCTCCTATTTGCATATCCACTAGTAGTCAACATGACTGATAATTTCCTACAACATCTAAGAATTACAACTTGAATCCAGAGAATGAAATGTGCTACAATACTAAACTTATTGCTAAGTAAAGCTACTCCTTCAACGGATAGCCAAGATGGTCTTATCCGTTGAGGCTACAAACACTAGATTTCTACTTAAGTGTTTTGTTTAACTTATCATCAAACTAATACACATATTCCTAACAATCTCCCCCTATTTATGTCTACTAGAACTATAGGCATAAATTTGGGTTTAGCTTGATGATAAAAAAACACTTGACAAATATATAAACTGTAATAAAGCAGAAATTCAAAAGTGCTGCAAAAATGTGTATGCTGAGATGGAATTGAAGAATTACATTGTTTCCAAGGGTGCTCCTTTAGCCTGAGCAGATTAGTTTCTTTTCCTTTGATTCCTTGTTTTCTTTCCTAGCCTCCTGTCATTCTCCTCTATTTGAAGTTGAAGTTGTCTGTAAAATTCAGCTTCATCTTTTTCATTGATGTCCAACTTAGATTGCATATCTTTGAGAGTTTCATTACTGGCAATCTTGAGCTGATCTTCAATTCTGAAAAATCTTCTGACTCCTTTGTTGTCTCTGAACTCCATCAATAGATGAGGTGATTTGTGAACTGTAATTCCTCTTTCTTGAATGAGTAATGTTCTAGGCAAGGCATTGGGCTCCCTCCAAGTTTTCCTTATGTTGGCAATCTTGTTGAGAATCTCAGTCTTGGCAGTCCTGGTAAAGCCAGAATCCCTTTGTATGGCTGAGTAGACTCTAATCAAGGTAGAGTAGCCTTCATTCAAAATCCTGTAGAGAGGCCAAGTTATTTCCCCACTTCCTTTATATTTGAACACTAGTCTTTCTGGTAGCTGTCTGTAGGCAGCTATTCCTCTTACTTCCTCCAGCTCATCCAGATAGAGTTCAATGTCTGAAAATTCTTTTATGACACAGATGTGAACATAATCATCCTTAGAGGCTTGAGGCTTAGGCTTAGGCTTCTGTGTGAATTTGATTGAGGCTTTAGAGGGTGTTGATTTGATTCTTCTTTTCTGCTTCTTTGATGGTGGAGAAGAGGTTAAGAAGATGGGCAATTTGATGGTGTCCCAATCAATTGGTTCCTCCTTAGGAATGATTGTTTCACCATGAATGTTCATGAAGGGGTCAGGCACAATGGGTTCAGGAATAGAGGGTAGTGGTTTGGATATTGATTGGATTTCTTCTACCATCTTTCTCTTTGCATTGGCCTTCTTTCTGTTCCCTTTCTGCCATTCTTCTCTTTCCTTACCTCTTTCCTCCATATCAGTATCAACCATGTCCCCCATAGCTTCATCTTCACTTTTGTCTTCAATTTCTTTCTGTTCTTCAGCCTGACTTGACTTTAGCTGTTTTTCAAGCTTTGCTTGTGCTCTTTTGTCAGCCTTTAGCTGTTTGGCTGCTTCCTTCAACCTTCTGGTTTCTTCCCTCTTGGCTATTGAGAATTTGGGATGTCCTTGCATCACACATATGCTCTTTCCTTCTCTGAAGATAATAGCCATGTTCCTCCTTACAGCCACATCCATGGTCTCTTTGAGCTTTGTGATACTTCTACCCAAAAGCTTGTCCTCATCAGCCTTTGGAAGAGGAAAATCCACTTCTTTCAGAGGATTCTTTGTAGAGTCCTTAATGGATCTGTTGTTGGGCTTGAGAACCATAGGTTTCAGATCCTTGGAAGAAGTCTCTCCAACCTTATTCCTCCCTACTGGCTTGAGCTCCACAATAATTGATTCCACTTTTGTGCTGTGCTTCACAGATTGTGATTGAGAAGTTGTAGAACCAAATATTTGTTGCATCTTTTCATCAATCTTCTTCCTTTGCTCTTTGACTTGCAATTCAGCTGCTGCTATCTGGATTAGATCAATTCCATCAAGCTTTCCTTTAATTTGAATAATTGGAGAAGTGGTGATGGCGGGAACTAGCACTTGAGAAATTTGAACTGTTGTTGATGGCTCTCCTTCCCCTTCCCCTTTATTCTCCCCCTTTTGTTATCATCAAGGGTAGGGGTCAAGCCTTGTGCTTTTGCCAGCTGCATGAGTAGATTTGTTTGAGTTTGTTGATTTTGAAGAATAGTGACCATAGAGTCTTCAATGATCTGAACTCTGGTTTCCAATCTGGCCAGCCTCTTGTCAGCATCAGATTCTTTCCTCAGTCTCCCCAACAAATCTTGCATAGTACCATAAGGTATGACTGAATCCAACTTCTCAGCATTGTAGGATTTCAGATCAGCAATGTCCTGCTTGAGCTCATCCACACTTAGATTCTGTTTGAAATGCTGCAACTGTAAGAGATGCAGAGATTCCAGATGAGCTTGAAGTATTTCCTTGGTACCAGCATCTGTAGTCTCCTAAAGGGCCTTCTGAATTGTCATGACTTGTCTGACCAAAGTGACACCAAACTCTCCTGGTGTTGATGTTTTTTCCCATGCCCATTCAGGAAGATCTGGAACAGAACTTGGGTTTGCTACTCCCCCTAAGTTCATGCTCTCATCCAAAGAATCAGAGTCATCATCATTAGAATTTACTCCAAATTCTTCAGATGGCTCACCAGCTTGAGAAGGTAGCCTGTTAACAGCAGCTTTGTCTCTGAGAAGAGATTCTGAAGTGTGTACAATGTTTAAAGTCTGTTCTGCCTCCACATTGCCCTGAGCAGCCAATAATTGATAGGCTGAAACAGGATGAGTAAAAGTGTCAGAATCCAAGGAAATGTTATCAATTACAGCTTTGTAATGTTGCTGAAATTGTCTTTCCTTTTCTGCATCATCCACTTTCATTGACTCACTAGCAATGGCTGGATTCACCCTTATAGCTTCTGTACCTGCCTTTCTCTCATTTTCTCTATTTTCTTGCATCAGGGGCTCCCCCTGGCTCACATACACCCTCACACCCTCACCCTCACCTTCTAAGGTGGCACTCCCCTCACTCACTTTTGCCATGCTGGAAGAAATAGCATGCATATGGTGACTCTCAACCTCTCCTTTTGCCTGGGAGCAACCCAGCCTCTCACTCAAAAGATCACTCCCTTCCCTCAAACCTAAAAGTGATTGTACAGTAACCATGTCCTCTACAGTTGGAATTGTTTCTGTTATGTGTGTAGAGACCATCAACGGATAGGGAGTATCCGTTGAAGTGGAAACTGATGATATCAACGGATAACTGCTGTTAAGCTTATCCGTTGAAGAACAACCACTTGTCAACGGATGAGAGATATCCGTTGAAGAAGGAAAAGATGTAGATATAGAAAGTGACATAATTGTTGAATATGTGTGAATTGATTTTAAGTGTGGTGACACAGATTCTTCAACTACATCTGAAAGAATTGGCTGATGATCCAACAAATCATCTAAAAGATGATGATCATCAGGTTTTGAGTGGGGCTCCTCCCTGAGTTTTAATGAGGGAGAATCAGGAATTGATGTGAATATCATATCCACATCCAGAGAGGGTGATGGAGAGTTTGATGATTGGTGTGTTTCTATTATGAGAGAATGGGGCTGTGACTCCATATTTGCTGGAATCACATCAAGCTGAATTTGAGAAGGCTCAGATACAGGTGGATGTATCTGTGCTGTGTGTGCCCCTTGTGTGGAAACTAGGGTCTTGGCCTTCTTCTTCCTTGAAAAGGCTTTAATTGGTGAATGTGTGGCTTCAGTGTGCCTCCCCCTTTTGTTCTGTGTCCCTGGTTGGGGACTATTTTCAATAGTTACATCCTTTTGGGAGGATGCAACTAGGGATGTGTTAGACTCCTTTGGAACCACCACACTCTTTTGAGAGACTGTGGCTTGGCTGGCTTGGGTACCACTCACCTCTCCCACCTTATCCTGGGGGGTTTCTTGATGTTCACCCCTCCCCTCACCACCCATACCCTGTTCACTCCCTTCAGGGTTTATGGTAGTTGTTACAACTGTTGTCTTTTGAGAAACAACAGAGGTTGTTTTCTTTGACTTGAGTTTTGAAACTTTAGTTTTGGTGGCTTTGGTAGGAACCTGTGTGGACAAAGACACAGATTCCATTGCCACACTGGAAGACAAAGAAACAATGAGGTTGGAAATAGTAGGAGTTATAGAAGTGTTTACCTCACTTACCTGTGGTGCATTCATGATTGGCAAATATACCAATGGCACCTGGCTGTTGAGGTTCATTCTCAAAAGGTCTGCAAGGACCCTTTTCTCTTGTGCCCAACATTTGAGTTTATTATTCTCATTTGATATAACCAATCCTTCAGCAACATGGTTAGCCAATAACATAAAGAATCTAGCATAGTAGATGTTATGTGGTCTATTAGCTTTGTTACCTAATCTGGAACCTAATTCTAGCATGACACAGTTGCTAAAATTAAAGTACCTATCAGAAACTAGCATATAAAGCATATTAACAAGAGATGAAGTTATGGCATCAAAATTGCTAATCTTCCCAGAGAAAACCTTAATAAAGGCATCTCCAAGAAAACTCCATTCTTTCCTAAGGCCTTTCCTTCTAATGCTACCTAAACTAGCAGAATCAAAAGCATAGCCTATGGAATCTAACATAGCAGATACATCTTTATCAGTGTGTGGTGTTATGGCATTATTCTCAGGCAACTTAAAGCAAGACTGTGTATCATCACAGTTAATGCAATAATCCTTACCTTTGAGAGAGAAGGCAATAGTCATATCTGTGGAGTTGAACTCTGCAGTTGTCCAAATCTACTCAATCACCTCACAGTAGATGGTTGGGGCTTCCAGCATTGCATAGCTCAGTTTGCAGTTTTTGATGAAGTCTATCATCTTGTGATAATCAGAATGGGCTTCATTCTTTTCAACCAAGGCTACGAAATTATTCTTTTCATAAACAAATCTTGTTTGAGACATAATTTTGACTACTAGTGCCATTGTTGTGAGTAGAGGTTGCAGAGAAAAACTTGAGAATTTTGGGAGAGAAGGAGAATGAAAATTGCAAGAAAGCGTAAAGTGAAAATAAGAGTCCAATGGGATTTTATACTTTCTTGAATTAAAACGTAAATAAAATGATACTTTTAAGTAAATTACAGCCGTTCAAGAATAAATAAAACTGTAGAAATTCTAAACTGCCTTTAAAACAAATACATACAATAGTGTATATCTGTATCAACGGTTAAGTAAAGAAATCAACGGCTGTGACTTACTGAAAGTAACTGATGTGACACTTCAACGGATAAGGTAAATAGTTATCTGTTGATGACCAACACTATTTTATCCGTTGAGGGATAAAATTACCAGAAATGTATTTGTCTTTCAACGGATAATGAACATCCGTTGATAGAACAATTTTGGCTTTCAACGGATAGGGAATATCCGTTGATAGAATAAGTTTTACTAAAAGCCAACTTTGTTCTTGCAGCAAATTCATTTCAGGCTTCAAAGCAGATTATATAGAGGACATAAATTTATGAATAATTAAGCATACCTAGCTCACTTACTAATCTTGTGAATGTTGATTCATCAAGTGGCTTGGTAAATATGTCTGCAATCTGCTTTTCACTTGGAACAAAATAAAGTTCCACTGTACCTTTCATCACATGTTCCCTAATGAAGTGGTACTTGATGTCAATGTGCTTGGTTCTTGAGTGTTGCACTGGATTTTCAGTAATGGCAATGGCACTTGTGTTGTCACAGAATATTGGAATTTTGTCAACAGTCAAACCATAGTCAAATAGCTGATTCCTCATCCATAGTATCTGTGCACAGCAACTACCAGCAGCAATGTACTCAGCTTCAGCTGTTGATGTAGAAACATAATTTTGCTTCTTACTGAACCATGACACAAGCTTGTTCCCTAGAAATTGACAGGTGCCAGTTGTGCTTTTCCTGTCTATTCTACAGCCTGCATAATCTGCATCTGAGTAGCCAATTAGATCAAAACCAGACTCTCTAGGGTACCAAATTCCTAGATTTGGAGTCCCTTTGAGATATCTGAAGATTCTTTTAATAGCCACTAAGTGAGATTCTTTAGGGTCAACTTGAAATCTAGCACAGAGACATGTAGAAAACATTATATCAGGTCTACTAGCAGTTAAATATAAAAGTGAGCCAACCATGCCTCTATAACTTGAAATATCCACAGACTTTTCAGCCTTGTTTAATTCAAGCTTGGTGGCAGTGGTCATGGGAGTTTTTGCAGATGAACAATCCATTAAGTCAAACTTCTTTAAAAGATCATAAATATATTTAGTTTGACTAATGAAAATTCCATCACTAACTTGTTTAACTTGTAAACCAAGAAAATAAGTTAGCTCTCCCATCATGCTCATTTCATATTTACTTTGCATTAACTTAGCAAACTTTTTACAAAGCTTATCATCTGTAGATCCAAATATAATATCATCTACATAAATTTGAACAAGTATTTTAGAGCCATTAACATTTCTAAAGAAGAGAGTTTTGTCAACAGTACCTCTTGTGAAGTGATTATCTAGAAGGAATTTTGACAAAGTCTCATACCATGCTCTAGGTGCTTGCTTTAGTCCATAGAGTGCTTTCAACAGATAATACACATAGTCTGGAAAGTTTGGATCTTCAAATCCGGGAGGTTGGCTTACATAAACTTCTTCCTCTAATTCCCCATTTAGAAATGCACTCTTGACATCCATTTGATAGACTTTGAAATTGGCATGGGCTGTATAGGCTAGAAAGATTCTGATGGCCTCAAGTCTGGTAACTGGAGCAAATGTTTCATCAAAATCTATTCCTTCTTGTTGAGAATAGCCTTTAGCAACCAATCTGGCTTTATTCCTTATGACAATGCCATTTTCATCCATCTTATTTTTGAATACCCATTTTGTGTCAATAGAACTCTTGTTCTTTGGCTTGGGTACCAGCTTTCATACTTTGTTCCTTTCAAATTGGTTTAGCTCCTCTTGCATTGCTAAAATCCAATCTGGATCCAATAGAGCTTCTTCCACTCTCTTAGGTTCCTCCTGTGATAGAAAGCTACTATATAGACATTCATCTTGAGTAGCCCTTCTAATTTGCACTTTAGATGTAGCATCACCAATGATCAGTTTAAAAGGCCGATTCTTGGTCCAATTCCTTTGAGGTGGTAGATTAGCTCTAGATGAGGTTGCCTCAGTATTGTCATGATGTGAGATAGAATTTTGATTGGTTGAAACTCCCCCTGAGTTGCTGATCCTTTGAAAGGAATTGGGAGCTCTATCAACTGATGAAGTGAATTGATTATCCGTTGACAGACTGTGATCAACGGATGCTTCATTATGAACTTCAATGGATGATGCACTTTGTCTTTCAACGGATGCTGCATTGTTTCTTTCAACGGAAATTGAATTATGACTTTCAATGAATGCAGCATTCTGTGCATTATCCAAAGGTAGATTTTGAATTCTTTTTGAGATGCCTTCTTCATCATTCTCATCTTCACTATCATCACAATATATCTCAATGTTGTCAAATTTGAGTCCTTCATGATTTCCCTCATCTGTTAGTCCATCAATCTTTTTATCATCAAACACAACATGCACAGATTCCATGACAATGTTGGTTCTTAGATTGTAGACCCTATATGATTTTCCAGCAGAATAACCAACAAATATTCCTTCATCAGCTTTTGCATCAAACTTTCCTTTGTGATCAGATTGATTCCTTAAGATGTAACATTTGCAACCAAAGACATGCAGAAAGTTTAAAGTTAGTTTTCTTCTCTTGAATAATTGATAGGGAGTCATGCCTTTTGCCTGATTGATTAGAGAAATATTCTGAGTGTAACATGCACAGTTAACAGCATCAGCCCAAAAGTAAGTTGGGAGTTTTGACTCTTCAAACATTGTCCTTGCAGCTTCAATTAGTGATCTGTTCTTCCTTTCCACCACACCATTTTATTGTGGAGTCCTTGGAGCTGAGAACTCATGCATGATCCCATTTTCTTCACAGAACAACTTCATGGTTGAATTCTTGAACTCAGTTCCATTGTCACTCCTAATATTCCTTACTTTGAAATCAGGATGATTGTTGACTTGCTTGATATGATTGATAATGATTTCACTAGCTTCATCCTTTGATCTAAGAAAATAGACCCATGAAAACTTTGAGAAATCATCTACAATCACTAGGCAATATCTTTTCCTTGAAATTGACAATACATTGACTGGTCCAAAAAGATCCATGTGTAGCAGTTGTAATGGTTCATCAATTGCAGATTCAAGCTTCTTACTGAATGATACTTTCTTTTGCTTTTCTTTCTGACAAGCATCACACAGTCCATCCCTTGTAAATTCCACTAGAGGCATTCCTCTAACTAAGTCCTTTTTGACTAGATCATTCATTGTCTTGAAATTCAAATGGGACAGCTTCTTGTGCCATAGCCAACTTTCAACTACACTTGCTTTGCTGAAAAGACAAGTAATGGATTCTGCATCTGTAGAGTTGAAGTCAGCTAAGTACACATTCCCTTTTCTAACTCCAGTTAGAATCACTTTATTGTCCTTTTTACTTGTGACAATACAGGCTTCAGAATTG
The DNA here is from genome assembly GCF_009905375.1 of Apium graveolens. NCBI lineage: Eukaryota > Viridiplantae > Streptophyta > Magnoliopsida > Apiales > Apiaceae > Apium > Apium graveolens. Next base: position 171,250,139 of record NC_133647.1, on the reverse strand, counting down.
AAGGAAACAGTATTCCCTCTGTCATATAGTTGACTGATGCTCAATAAGTTGTGTTTGAGACCATCAACCAATGCAACTTCATCAATGATGACATTTTCTTTTGAAATCAAGCCATATCCCATAGTGAATCCTTTGCTGTTATCTCCCAAGGTTATGCTAGGGCCAGCTCTCTCCTTAAACTCTGTGAGCAGGGTGAAATCTCCTGTCATGTGTATTGAACAGCCATTGTCCAAGTACCATAGATTCCTTCTTTTTCCCTGCACACAACAAAATCAATCAAGTTGATTTTGGTACCCAAGTTTCCTTGGGTCCAGCCTTGTTAGTCTTTTTCCTAGACTTCATTCCTCCTGCATCTTTTGACTTAGGTAACTTTGGGTCAACCTTGATCTCAGATGTGGTTGGTTGAAGTGTAGGGTTAGTCACAGAATCACTTAGCACATTTGATTGAATTTGATAAGGCATGGATTGTGCAAACATGTTATTCCACATAAGCATATTGTATGGCATTTGAGGCATACTAAATGCAGTAAAATAAGGATTATTAATATATGGCATGTTTGCAAAATGTACATGGGGATTCTGATGAGACATAATAGGCATAGCATGCAGAGGTGACATAGACATGTTAGGCATGGAGGGATTTGAAGGCATGGGAGCATTTTTAACAGATTTGCAATTATCAGATAGTTGATTAACACTTTTACAATGCACACAGCTTTTTCTAGGAGCATACCTATCAGGTGTGTAATTGTTATGTTTATTAATCCCTACCTTCCCATTTCTTTTAGATTTTCTTTTAATTTCCTTCTTATCCTCAACCAACTTAAGCCTATTTTTCAGCTGATCTAAAGTCATGTGTCCTATATTCGCCTTACTGACATCTTTGGATGTACTAGCTCCTTCTTTGACAAAGTTCTTGAGAGTTGAATCATTCTTCTTATTGAGATTTTTATTTTTAAAATTACTTGCCTGTTTTAATTGATGAGCCTTCAATAGATGCTCCTTTTCTTCCTTCAACGGATAACTTTCATCATCCGTTGATTCCACATCCGTTGATAATCCATCAATTAATTCTAACTCCTTTTTGTTTTTCTTCCAGGCATCCTCACAGAATGATTCAATTCCCTGAACCTTGGCAATCTGAACGCTAACATCCCTAGATGTTTTCCAGGCCTTGATTACCTCTTGCTCACTTTCTAACTGTTTAGAAAGAATTTCTACTTTCTTAACAGCTTCTTCTAGTTCACTCTCAACAGTCAAGCATTTAAGTTTAATCTTTTCAAGCTCAATTACCTGATTCTCTAACACAGCATTCCTATCACTTAAAAACACATTATTCTCTTTGATCCTAGTGCTTTCTTTAGCTAGTGATTTAAGGGAAACACGCAAATGATATAATTCATTGGACATATCAATTATGGCTTCATTGCATTCATGTTTAGAAAGCTGAGAGAGATCAGTAGTAATTACCTGGTTGCTTGATGAACTAGTTTCATTTTCGTCAGAATTAGCCATCAGGGCTAGGTTGACATATTCCACATCATCATCTTCATTGACCCCATCTGCTGCCCAATCATCTTGAGTGAGAAAAGCGCTTTCCTTTTGTTTGAGCAAATCAAAATACTTCTTTTTGTAATCAACTTGCTCAAATTTCTTTTTATCAGAAGTTGGCTTCATACACTCACTTGCAAAGTGTCCACTAATGCCACAGTTGTAACATTTGAACTTTGATTTGTCCACCATGTTTTTGTTTGGCTTAATGAATTTTGTATTTTTCCTGAACTTCATCTTTGCAAACCTCCTGGACAGAAAGGCCAGATGTTCATCAATATCATCAGAGTCATCCTGACTGAAATTGTCTTCATCCTCAACTACTTGCTCTTTACCCTTGCTTGATTCTGATTTGCTTGTGCCAATTTTGAGACTTGGCATTGTCTTTTCCTCATTCCTGACTTCAACTTTTTCACTGTCAGCTACAAGTGCAACTGATCCTCCTTTTCTCTTTCCCTTTTCCAACAGCTCATCTTGCTCCATCTCAAGTTCATAAGTCTTCAAAATTCCATATAATCTTTCAAGTGTGAAGTCCTTATAATCTTGAGAATTTCTTAGAGAAACAGTCATAGGCTTCCATTCCTTTGGTAGAGACCTTAGAAATTTTAAATTGGAGTCCTTGACTTGGTAAATTCTCCCATACAGCTTCAATCCATTCAACAGTTTCTGAAATCTGTTGAAGGTATCATTCAATGATTCTCCTTCTTCAAAGTGAAAATATTCATACTGTTGAATGAGAAGTTGCATTTTGTTTTCTCTAACTTGCTCAGTGCCTTCACAGATAAGCTACACAGTATCCCAAATTTCCTTAGCAGTTTGGCTGTTGATGACATTGTCAAACATATCTTGATCTAGGCCATTAAACAGAATGTTCATGGCTTTCTTGTCCTTGTGGACCTCTTCAATATCTTCAACAGTCCATTCTGCCTTTGGCTTGGGAATAGACTGTCCAACAGCAACTGTTGCAGTAGCAGCTGTTGCCACCTTGTGTGGGATGTGAAGACCATTTTCAATGCAGTTGATGTAGCTTTCATCTTGAGAGAGAAGATGTAAATGCATCTTCACCTTCCAGTGATGATAGTTATCTCTTTCCAGGATTGGAATCTTTACACCAATATCCTTCTTACTCATGATGTTAGCAGAATAGATCTTTAAACTCTTTGTATGTTAAGAGCAGGCTCTGATACAAATTGTTATTCCCAGTGGACTAACAATGAGATTTACAGAAGGGGGGTTCAATGTAAATCTCAAAACTTTTTCAAGTTTTGAGCAGTTTCTAAGGCTAAGTGTTTTTTAGAACAAGTGTGTGAATTGCTTGAAGCTAATAAAGACAGATATATATTCAAACACAAATGTAAAGAACACAAAGAACTTAAAAACTTTTCTGGTGGATTTGTTGTTCCACCAGAGATGTGTTATTTCAGAATATCTGTGATTCAAAGAATTAAATCACAGCTGCTTCCTAGTACAAACTAGATGATTTTCTCTCTGGATATTTCTAAACAGCTCAGGAAAATTCTTATCTAATTACTAGCTGCTACTTGGTTTATATATCACCAAGTTTATAAGTGAAGACAAAACTGTAAAATACAATTAAAAAGATTCTTCACATGTTTCTTCTCCATTTCTCTATCAAATGCAATTTAGGCTTGGCTGTAGATCTTTGAATACTTCCTTGTTTGCATCAGAATGGAAATGCTGCATTTTCTTGATTCCTCCTAGAGGCTTCCACATTCCAGTTTGTCTCTGTCAACCCATGTGTCTCTGTCAGCTTGTGAATTGTCACTATCAACTGCTAATGAACTAAGCATCCGTTGAAGCTTTCATCCGTTGATACCTTATCCGTTGAGGCTTTATCCGTTGAAGCTTTATCCGTTGATGCATTATCAGTTGAAGTCTTTATCCGTTGAAGCACTTATCCGTTGATGGATATTATCCGTTGAAACATTAGAGACATCCGTTAAAGCTTTGTTTCTTATCCGTTGAAGGTCTTCAATATCCGTTGATACTTCTTCACTTATACAAAATTACAAGGCATAAAATATTTACAATTAGCCCTCCTATTTGCATATCCACTAGTAGTCAACATGACTGATAATTTCCTACAACATCTAAGAATTACAACTTGAATCCAGAGAATGAAATGTGCTACAATACTAAACTTATTGCTAAGTAAAGCTACTCCTTCAACGGATAGCCAAGATGATCTTATCCGTTGAGGCTACAAACACTAGATTTCTACTTAAGTGTTTTATTTAACTTATCATCAAACTAATACACATATTTCTAACATCTGGACAATCAACAGGACTACATGAAGGTAGGAGTGACATCATTTGCAAAATCTCATCCTAGTAAGGATTGCATGTCATTGTCAAGAAGAGATCGGGATATCCAACTTTACGACAAACAACTAGTGAATCTTGAAAATTTTGCTGCATGTACCTTGTTGAGCCAACAAATGAAGAAGGTAAAATAAAACCCTGTCCAACATTTGCTGGATCTACAGCATTAGTACTATAAACCACATCACAAAGATTACGATATAATTCAACACGTAATTTCTTTTGATTTTTTTGAATATACCATAACCTTGATTGTTCAATAGCAGAAAATGCATCAACAATGAACTGTTGATATAGCCTGCCACCAAGACGTAGAGTTTGACCTTCAAAATATTAATAAAAACTGTTAGGTTACTGAAAGTATTAATATTCAGATTTGGAAATATGTATCATCATTGAGATCCTATAAAGACACATACCTTGCTCTATTCTAACCATGAAAGTATAAGAATAATATTCTTTCATGGTCACATTTTCTCTTCTCTTTTGACTGTTTCCAGGTAGCTTTTGGTACTTTATTTTTTTATGAAAACCATCTTCACCATTTGGAAAAAGTATCGGATATTGGAGAGCCATCATTAATGGATGCAATGTAGTTATTCGCTTTAATCCATCGGTTTTACTACTGACAACAATATCACGATCTTCACATTTTGGATCATCATCCCCAATCATCAGAACCGCAATTTCATCTGAAGGAGTTATATAATTTTCGCGACCACTTATAGATCATGAAACCTTCATTACAATTTTCATATCTACAACTTTATCATTTTTGAATCGATCTCTTGCCATTCGGAAAGTTTTTACCAAATGATTATTTTCTTCTAACATCTTGATAAGACCTTCGAGAATCTCTGGATCAATGTTGGATGAGTTCTGTACATTAATTAACTTCATCATGTTTTCAACTTCGTTCTCGGTGTCATATATGTAAAGTTGACAGAATTTAGGTGTCTCTCCATCATTTGGTAATAAACTTCCCATCTTGTGATGATTTACACCTGACATGCGAAATATTTTTGGACCACGACTCCTGTTTATTGAATTGTCAATCCTGCCACCTAGGGAAGAAAAGTTGATCATTGCATTATAGGAACTTATAGAACGCAAGAATTTTGGTCCATAGACTCTATCCTGGTGAAGGTCCATTAGAAACTTTGGTGTCGGCTTAACCTTTGGAAGCTTGATTTCTCCTTTTCCACAACAGATAGAAAACAATGGAGGACTTTTTCTATTACCCTTATTGACACGCTCCTTGTCCCACATTATAGAATTACAATATTGACAGGTTGATGTTGGAGCGCCAAGACTACGATATTCCGGACATATTGGCGAATGTCTGTTAAAAAAAAATTAAAGTAGAATTTGGATTACCATGTTCAGGATCAGACATTGTTGATGCCTGAGTTTCTAAACTATGTCCATTAACCGTTCCAAAAATGAGAAATGTCAAATTCATTCTCAAATGGATTTTCATCTTCAGACTCATTGCCAGATACATCAGAATGTAAATCTTCTGAATAACCATCACTTGAAAAATCATTTGATTCAGTGTCAGAATCCGGTGGGCTGAGTGGAAATTCATCTGGAAAATGATATAATGTAAACGAATATCTGGTCAATAAAAAAACATTATCAAATGTCTGAAAGAATTATACGAGTGAAGGCCCCTGTTTGTGAAGGTTCTGTAAACTCTGGTACAGTTTCATAATCATCATCAGAATTCGGTTGAAGTAAGTAAGGAAATTCATCATCAAAATCAATAATATATTCCGGTTTTGAATATGGGATAATCTGCAACGTAGATTATGCAACTTATAGGTAATTTAAATACTAAAACATGTCTATGATTAGAAAATTATAATTGCACATTATATTTTTGACATACCGTAATTTTCAAAATCCTCGTTTGTATAATATGCCAAATTATCATCAGCATCTGCAAATGACGTATCCAAGTTCCTTGATACAAACTGGATCTTATGTTTGCCTGGGAATATACAAATAAAGTTGCCTCATTTTATGAAACATTTAATAGTTAAATATCTATCACAAAATATGTCTCTTACAATTGACTATTAATGACAAATGTCTTATTGATACGCAAGATACTTAATATAGATTTTAACCTTTTCGTCTTTCTGCACAATTATTGTTGACCATAGACATGGATACACTCTTGTATAATGTCTGAGCTGGAAGAGCTGTAAGAAGTGGAACACATTTTTAGGTTAGTTGTATATACATTCTAACTTAGTATAATGTAGTTCCTTTTATATATGTCAAAATAATAAATATATTACCGCTTTGTTTTATGATATCACTATTTGGTCATCTTCTTACTCTTGAAGATGAACAACTACCTTGAAACATGGTCAGACCTGCAATATTTAGGTATAAGTGTTTGTAAGAACTGGAACATATTTTTAGAACTTGTTGTATATACATTCTAATTTAGTATAATGTAATTGCTTTTTTGTATATCATAATGATAAATATACTACCGCTTTTTTTGTGATATCACTATTTGCTAGTCTGCTTTCTTTTTTAGGTGAACAACTACCTTGAAACATGGTTCGACCTGCAACATTTAAGCATAAGTGTTTCAGTTCAAATAACTCAATACTTGTGCATACTGCAATGTAGTATAATCAAGTAACCAACCATTTTCAATTATTGTTCGATTTGTAACTGCACTTAATGGTAATGCTGAACTGTTGCTCCAAACAGATTTGCTAAATTTCTTTACAGTGGATATATCACCTAGTATGGCAACTCCGTTAAAGAAGTATATTTGGACTGTACAATGTCTTATAGATTTGTGCATAGATATTGATTATGCAATCCAATTAAACCACTACAGATGAATAAATGAGTTCAGTTGTGTACCTTTTTCGCTTTTTGTAGAATGATAGTTGTTCTCAAACATGGATACACTCTTGTACAACATATTACATGGAATAGCTGCAAAAAGTATAGCATATAATTACATTAGTACTATATATATTTTTACCCAATCAATGTAATTTAAATGGTTTTTTATATATCAAGAAAAAAAATATATTACAGCTTTGATTTGTGATATCACTCATTGGTCGTCTGCTTTCTGATGTCGGGAATGGATACCGTAACTTGAGGCTAGAAACAGGATTGTTATCTTCTTTTTCACCAACTGTATTACCTAACATTTGAATTTTTAAGTGACATATTTATGTAATATTAGAAATCAAAATCAAAATAAAATTATCACTCAATTACAGATTTCTATCACTCATTACCGCTTGGTTTTGTGATATCAATCCTTGGTCGTCTGCTTTGTGTTGAAGGTGAACAGCTACCTTGAAATATTGTTCGTCCTGCAGCATTTGGGTATAAGTCATACAGTTCAAATTATTCAATATATGTGAATGTTAGCTAAATTAATAGAGGACTACTTTAATCTTTCAAAAATACTAATCCAGATATATGGAGCCTTCAAATATCTAAGCACATATTTAAACTGAACATATGCACAAGTTTGAATATCTAACCGGTCGTATTTATCGTTGGAGTATTCATATTCTTGCCAGAGTCAGGTTCAATATTCTCTTCTCCACCAAATTTCATATCTAAGAGGGAAAAATCTTAAATACATATATTTATGAAGTCGTATAAGAATAAATAATAGTATCCGTGATACCTTTTGATATATGGTCAGTAAAAAACTTGGTTGATTTAAATCTGTCTTGATTAACTGGACTTGAAACAACATTCTGTTTTTTTGGCCTTCCTCTCTTCTTGACAGGATGATTTTCTGGATTGACATGAGTAACCTGTGCGTTTGCAAATGAAATGTCCTTCCGAGGTCTTCCTCTTTTCCTTGGTAGTATATCGACATATGACGCACTCGAATCAAGCTTCACTTTGTCGGGAATATCTTCACAAGCATTATCTCTTTTTCGTGATGATGATTGATCCATTACTTTGGGTGTATTATCTTATTTTATGATTTTTGACATATTGAAGAACATATGATTCGAGTTCATCCATGAATGCATAGATGAGACCAGTGATGTGTTTTTTGTTTTGAATTACATAGATATTCAAAATATGGAAACCATAGATACTGTTACAATCATATGATCAACTGTGATAAATGATAAGCATAAAAACAGGCTCTAATGTTGGATGATTGTATAACTAATTAGGTGACGTGGCTTTTTTTAAGATTTTCCAATTGTAGTCAACTACAATAACATTAGGATAAGGAAAATAACATTCCATATATATATTTATGGTATATTTATATTATCTTATTTAAATTCTAGTTATATATTTGAAATGGTTGATGATGGAAACATAAGTATTTTATTATTAAATATAAGATAAGGACTTTTGATTCCTTATAAATAAGAAATGAAAATGGATCTTATGTTTTTTAGGATCCAATATTGTTGGAGTTCAAATTTATTAAAAAAATTCTAAAATATAGTTTAAGATCCAAGCTAACCTACTGGAGTTGCTATAGTTCCTTTTTTACGAGGAACCCAAAGTCATTGTTTATCTTATTTTTAATAATAATTTTTATTTTTCTCTCATCAACCACTTAAAAAATATTATTATATTTTAAATATAATAGTATAATAATACTATGATCCAAATATAGGAAAAGTTGTTGGAGTTGAAATGTCATAAAATATCCTAAATTATTAGAATTTATTATTTTAATAATATTTTTAAGAATTATATTAAAAATTTGTTAGAGTTGCTCTAGCGGTGGATCTTAGGTTGTATATTATTATTTATTAAAGACGGAAGGAGTATTTTTAAGCAAGACCCTGAATTCCAAATTATTCATTCACAAATTATTGTTTAATATCATGATAACTTTTTTAGTTATATCCCTAAGTAATTGACAAAAGTGCCAATATAATTTCAGCCATCGGATTTTTTTTGACAAACAAGAGATTTTATTAACATAAATCCGCAATAAGAGCTACATCCACTTCAGTAGGAACAGAGCTCCTGTCGAAAAATCGATCTGGAAAAGAATACGATGCCCGAACTAGCTCGTGTGCAACCATATTAGCAGACCGCTTAAGAAATAACGACGACACTGTGTTTGTTCATCCAACAATCTCCGACACTCCTCAACTACGTGACCAAAGGGAGAAATTATTTTTACTTTACTAAGAATCGATTGTACTACAACTAAGCAATTTGATTCAATAGTAATGTGCTGTCAATTGTGATGCTTAGTCCATGTAAGAGCTTCCTTAATAGTCATAACTTCAGCCATTTCAGGATCCAAAATCTCCTTGAAGCATATTGTTTTTTCCATAACCATTCTTCCTGTTGATTCACGAGCTACTAATCCCAAACTAGATGCGTTAAACTCAGAAAAAAATGCAGCATCAACCGACACCTTGATTTCAAAATCCTGTGGCCTCACCCAAGTTACTCCTCCATCCCCCTACATTAACTGAGGAAACGAGGAAAATGAATCCTTTATTTGGGCATTTCTCCATTGCTCAAGGTATTGTTTTGCACCTGCAATTATAACATAGAGTTTAGTGAACTTCTTATTCCACACGACCTCGTTTCTGGCTTTCCACAGTGACCAACAAACTGAAGCCACTTCTGCCCTCTTGTTGTTATCACAATTCTGTAAAATTCACTCCCACCATTGCATTAAATTCACTCCTTGGTTCTGCACACTCGGGATAATTTTTTGCCAGTATTGAACCGCAACTAGACAATGCAGAAATACATGGTCAATTGTCTCTGGTTCCCTCCTACACACCGGGCAAATATGATCCACCTCTACTCCTTTCTGCTGAAGCATAACCACTGTAGGTAAGCAGTTAGCCAACGACCTCCATACCAAATTTAGAATCTTTTCCGGAGCCTTAATACGCCAATTTTTCCTCCAATAACTATGATTATCAGATGGGTTCCAGTATGATTTCTGAGCTTGCAACCACCTATATGCACTTCGGACAGAATAATTACCATGTTTCTCAAAACTCCAGTAAATCACATCTCTCTCCCCATGTCCTCCTATCTTTGTTCTTCGAATACACTCCTGATCTCTCTCATTAAACAGATCACTGATAATTTCTTTTTCCCAGCTGTTGTGATTCATTGACATGAGAGAGGCCACTTTATTGTTATGGGGAGAAGGTGAAACTGTCTCTATATATTGCCTCACATCATCAAGCCATGGCTACCCAACGATGTCAATATTCTCACCCGTACCTACTCTCCACCTAACACCACCAACAACCAGCTCCTTTGCTTTCAAAATACTATGCCATATGAAACTAGGATTATTTCCAATCTTTGTATCAAGAAAATTGACCTTGGGGAAGTAGTGAGCTTTATATACCCGGCTAACCAAACTAGACGGATTAGACAATAATCTCCACCCTTGTTTTCCCAACAATGCCAAGTTAAAATCTTTGAAGTTCCAAAAATCCATCCCTCCAACTAATTTATGTCTACTCAATCGATCCCAGCTCATCCAATGAATACCCTTTTTATCCCCTGACTTCGAGTTCCACCAAAATTTAGAAATTGTCCTTTCTATGTCACGATGAATTTCAACTGGAAGCATGAACACGCTCATTGCATATGTTGGCAATGTCTGGGCAACAGATTTCACCAAAACCTCCTTACCCCCTTGAGATATTAAAGGCCCATCCCAAGATAAAACACGCTTCTTGACTTTGCCTCTCAAATAGCCCAGAGTAGCCACCTTACTTCGCTGCATCATGTTCGATAGACCCAAGTACTTGTTATTTGCATCTGCTTCCTTCATATTAAGTCTTTGACACAGCTCTACTCTGCTTCCTTCGTTAATATTCGAGCTAAAGAACACCACTGATTTTTCCAGGTTTACTTTTTGACCCGAAGCACCTTCAAAAACCTGCAACACCTTCAACATATGATCAATATATGTCTTATTAGCTTTGCAATACAGATAACTATCATCTGCGTAAAGCATATGAGTAATACTAGGCGCTGCTTTACAAACTCTGACAATTTGTATCAACTTCTCCTGCTCGTACTGATGAAGTAATGCTGACATGCCTTGAGCACAAATAATGAACAAGTATGGAGAAAAAGGGTCCCCTGATGGAAACCATGACTTAGAAAAATAGGGCCAATATCCTCACTTGCATGTGTCACTTTGTACGACACCGTGCTCACACAAGTTAGGATTAAGTGAACCCACCAGTCATTGTATCCCATTTTGATCAACATTGCCCTTAAGAAACTCCATTCAATTCTGTCATACGCTTTACTCATGTCAAGTTTAATAGCCATATGACCTTCCTTGCCCCTTCTTTTTCGTTTCAAGAAATGCATGACTTCATAAGATACCATGACATTGTCTGTAATTAACCTTCCCGACATAAAGGCGCTTTGATTTTTCAGATATAACCGACTCCAATATCCTTTTCAATCGATTTGCAGCCACCTTCGTTATTATCTTTACTAAAACATTGCATAAAGATATTGGCCTTAAATCACTAATTAGCACTGGACATTTCTTTTTCAGAATCAAAACTATGTTAGTGGCATTCAAATCAGGATTTAAAGTACCTGTCATGAAGAAATCTTGCACCATCTTCACTACATCTGTCCCGACAATTTTCCAATGCCGTTGGAAAAATGCCGGAGTCATACCGTCCGGGCCTGGAACTTTGTCCGGATTCATTTGAAACAACACTGTTTTGACCTCCTCCTCTAGAACTGGGCTAAGTAACTTATCATTTTAAACCTCCGTTATTGTCTTTGAAACACAATTGACTACACCTCGCCAATCAGCCTCGGTTGCTGTAAATAGATTATTGAAGTAATTCGAAATTAAACTTGGCAGACCATGTTCCCAATCCAGCCAATTTCCATTTCCATCCTGCAACCTCTGGATACGATTGTTTCTCCTATGACCACTAGTTATTTTGTGGAAATATTTAGAATTTTTATCCCCTGTTTGTAGCCATCGGATTTACTCGTATAGTCGTATGTGTATGGCTTTGGATTTATCCAAAGTTATTTCTTGCATTCATTTACTCTTGTAAGAGCATCTCCAACCATCTTCACCTGTTAGCTAAAAAGTCTAGGTGGCACAATTATATACATATTAGCTAAAAAATATAGTACTCCAACCATAATACCTGTTAGCAAAAAAATTAGATATCATGTATCCCATCTTCTATATCTATTGATCAAGTAGCCATTAGCTAAAAAATCCACGTCAGCTTTCTGTCAACTTTTTGCCTTATTTTAACTTAACTTTGCACATTAATACACACATATATTCATATTATATTTATATTTAATATATAATTATGTGTTCAAATTTTTATTTCATATTTAATATTTTAACTCTATGTTATATTATGTGTCAAAATATGATTTTCTTATTGACCAATTTTATTAATTATTTTAATAAACATTACAAATTTATAAAAATATTAATAAATATAATATAATATAATATAATATAAATATAAAATTTTATTATACATATAAGTATATGTTTTTAACGCATATAAGTGTCTTATTATACTTATATAATTATATATTCAATATTTTTTCATTAAATAAATATTTTATTTTTACTTATATTTAATTAAATATTTAAATTTATTTGAACATGTGAAATTTTCATATATATAAAATAATTTAAAAATACATATAACATACTATTGTTGAATTTAGCTAATCAATATAACTAATACCACTGGAGCAAATAAACTTATTTCAACAAAATTTTAGATGATGATGATTTAGCTAACCATTTTAGTTAGTTATTATGATAGGAGATGCTCTAAGCGGTTAAAAAGGATAACTAAATGCAATCTTTTAGAACATTGTGCAGATAGCGGCCTGGGCAAACAACCTAATTAAAAATTATGGCTTCTAGTTTCTCTTTGTAATAGGTCTGCCTTTCTATTGAAAAGACCTATCAAGATTCTACTAATAATAAAGCTATAGCCACTATGGCAAATTCAAGATCAGGGCACCATTAAAATTTCCTTAATTGAACTTATAATTTTAAAGGAAAATATTTTCATATGCATACAAACAACTAGACAAACAGAAAGCGATGGAAGAAGGACAAACAGAAAGCGATGGAAGGAGGTAGGCGTTAATTATGTGTTATGAAAATCCTAGTTCATTAGCGTGGCATAAATGGCGTTTATACGGCAGGCCTTATACTTTGTTGCTGAAACCTTTTTTGGAAAAAGTTTCTTTTTGTTTTGTTTCCAAAATTTTCCCCACAACATTAGTAATCAGGAGACGAAGACCTAGAAGTACAATAGGACCAGACATTTGAGATCTTTGAGAAGCAATGAGTACCAGGGTGAACTATCAGCAATAACACTCGGTTATTTAACGATCTGTTATCGCCAGTACTTGGTTTAGCAATAAAAATTTTCAACGGAAAACTAAACGTAGAACCTGACAGAAAAAAAGAAAGAAAAAAGAAAACTAAACGTAGAAAATTTAGGTTATTCATTAACATAAAAAATGTTACATTCCAATATTACATTTGGGTGGTTGAAGATGGAAAGAAATAGCTATTTTCTTCAAGGCCGGACGGAGAACTGGGTTCATCAGAAATCCGCAGAAGCAAGATGGATACTCTTTAACACCGTAACAACATTGCGCTGACGGATGGTCGAGAAAAAATATAAATGGTGCACACGGCTTCAGTAGATATTTGCCGCAGAATTTGTTGGAAACGTGATAAGCTTTACACACAAAATATATAAATTGTACACTAAAGATAAATACTCAAACTTTTATTACTTATTTCACTCGATATATAAAGCTACAGCTTTTTGAACACAAGGTTGCTGCCTTCCTTTCTTTCTAATGAGCTACAACTCCTTATAACAAATATATATTTTTCTCACTTTTGTGTATCTTTAAAATCTTGTTGGGTGTCCTATTTATAGGCTATGTTGTACGTGTCATTGCTTATGTCAATTTTCTAGCTGCTATTAATACATACGCGTATAGCCACCTTATTTTTAGGGCTTCATTCATTTTCCACATGACCAGCTAGTTGTTGCCTTCTCTGTTTAGATGTGCAGCCTACCTTAACTTTAGAATACAAACATATAAGTCTTCACTTCTTTAATTTCCAGCCTATACACGTAAGTTGCATGTAGTCTTCTATTTAGCTTCCCAGACTGCCACGTTCCTATTTCATTTATCAGTACACGCTTTTGACCACCACCCTGTATGAAAGATAATAACATATATCAGCCTACCATATTTCCTTGGTTGACTGCTCTTATTTTCTTTTTCATGTTACTGCATTTATAAACCCAGCTGTAATTATTACTGCTTGAGAGTTTGAATTCTAACACTCCCGCTCAAACTCGACTTTGCATTCCGAGCTTCTCTTTCATTTTGAGAAATATATCCGGCTTCAATGGCTTCGTAAAAATATCAGCTAAATTATCTTCTGTCTTGCAGTGTACCAGCTCCACAATTCTCTCATTCACTTGTTCTCGAATAAAATGATATTTAATGTTGATGTGCTTGCTTCTACTGTGGGAAACCGGATTTTTCGCGAGGGAAATAGCGGATTTATTATCCACATAAATTTTAACCAGACCTTCCTCTGCATGATTTAACTCGCCCAATACGTAGACTAGCCACATAGCCTGACATGCGCATGCTGTTGCTGCCATGTATTCCGCCTCACATGTTGAGAGGGCAACTGTCTGCTGCTTTTTTGATGACCACGAAAATATCGTTGAACCAATATGAAAAGCATAGCCCGAAGTGCTTTTACCGTCATCCAAGTCACCACCGTAATCACTGTCTGAATAACCAACTAATTTCAAATCTTGAGAATGCGTGTAAAACAGACCATGATCAAGTGTTCCTTTTATGTACCTCAAGATTCTTTTAGCTGCCATGAAATGATCTTGCTTCGGTTTCTCCATGTACATACTAACCAATCCAACTGCATACATAATATCTGGACGAGTAAAAGTTAGGTACCTCAGACTTCCAACCAAACTTTTGAACAATGTCGGATTTACCGACTCCCTCGTTGAATCAATCCTGAGCTTTATGCTTGCTTCTGCTGGCGTGCTCACTTGCTTGCATTCCTCCATTCTGAACTTCTTTAAAATTTGCTCCGCATATTTTTTCTGACACATAAAAATCCCGTCTTTGTTTTGCTTCACCTCGACTCCAAGAAAGTACGACATTTGACCAATATCTGTCATCTCAAATTCATTAGTCATAACTTTCTTAAAATCATCGAACATACCAGGGTTATTTCCGGTAAATATCATGTCATCCACGTATAAGCAAATGATCATAATATCTCCCTCTGAATTTGTTTTCGTGTAGAGGGCATGCTCGTATGGACTCTTCACGAAACCTTTTCTCTGAAAATATTCATCAACCCTTATATTCCATGCTCGCGGAGCTTGCTTCAAACCATATAAGGCTTTTTTCAGTCTGTAGACTTTGTTTTCCCGGCCTTTCTGAACATATCCGGGAGGCTGCTCATTATAGACTTCTTCTTCAAGATAACCGTTTAGGAATGCTGACTTCACGTCCATCTGAAAAATCTTCCATTGATTTTGAGCGGCAATTGCTGTAAGAAGTCTGATGATGTCAACTCGTGCAACTAGAGCAAACACCTCATCATAGTCAATGCCATATCGCTGCTTGTAGCCTTTAGCCACTAGCCTCTCCTTGTATTTCTCCATTTTTCCATCCTGATTCGTCTTGGTCTTGTAGACCCACTTGACACCAATTGATTTGTGTCCTTCTAGAAGATCTGTGAGCTCCCAAGTATTATTTTTCTTTATTGCACCAATTTCCTCATCCATGGCTTTATTCCATTTGCTTTCTTTAGAAACCTCTTCAAATGTAACTGGATCACATTCAGCCATTAAACAAAATAGAGAATAATCAAAGGTTGTTTGTACCGGACTTGTTGCTTCATAGATATTATCCAGACTCCGCATCTTTCATGGTGCTCCTCCTGAACTACTGCTTTCTCCCGTGGATGGTGTTGATCCAGGAGTTTGTTGATTTGGACTTGGTGGAGGAGTTTGATCATCGTCATCTTCAATGTTTTGGTTATCACTGTCATCGTCATCACCATTGAAAAATAAACCAGCAACTTTTCTTTCATCCTCGCTCCATCTCCAGTAATCAGATTCATCAAACTCAACATCTCGAGAAATGATTAATTTCTTCGTTAGGGGATTGTAGAGTCTGTACGCCTTGCTTCTTTTGTCATATCCGGTAAAAATGCATTTCTCGCCTTTATCATCCAGCTTCTTCCTTTTCTGATCGGGAACGTGGGCATAAGCAATACATCCAAAAATTCTGAGATGTCCAACTGATGGTTTGCTACCACTCCATGCTTCATTCGGAGTTTTGTTTCTGACACTTTTTGTTGGACAGCGATTCAACAAATAAACTGCACATTGAACGGCTTCCGCCCAGAAAGTTCTTGGCAAGTGTTTTGCTTTCACCATACTCCTTGCCATATCAAGAATAGTGTGATTCTTCCTTTCTGCAACGCCATTTTGTTGAGGAGTGTAGGCCGTTGTTAATTGATGATTTATTCCATGTGCTCGGCAGAAGCTTCTAAACAAGTTTGAAGTGTACTCGCCTCCTCTGTCTGATCTGAGTATCTTCAAATACTGCCCACTTTATTTTTCCGCCAGTGCTTTGAACTCCTTGAATTTATCAAGAGCCTCCGACTTTTCTTTGATGATATACACCCAACTTTTCCTGCTAAAATCATCAATAAAAGTTAGGTAATACCTATTACCTCCAAGTGATGAGATATCAAATGGACCAGCAATATCTGTGTGAACAATCTCCAATGGCCTCCTGGCTCTCCATGATTTTCCAACGGGAAAACTTTGTCTGTGTTGCTTCCCCTTGACACACGCTTCACACAAATTATCTAGTTCGTTGATTTCTGGAAAACCGTCCACCATTTTTGTCTTTGACAATAATTTCAAGCCAGAAAATCCGAGATGGCCATATCTCAAATGCCATAACCATGAATCATTTTTAATGACCGACTTTAAGCACTTTTGTACCTTCGTCTGCATATCAAGTGTGAACAGACGATTTTTTGACATCTCCACATCTGCATTTAATTCTCTAACCTGATTTCTGATGATGAGAGAATTATCCTGCATCTGAATATTATACCCTTTCTCCACAAGTTGGCCAACACTGATGATATTACTTTTCAAAGCAGGTATATAATAAACATCATTTATATATTTTTTCTCACCATTCTTTGACACAATCGTAATTGTACCTTTCCCTTTGACTGGAATCTTTGATGAGTCACCGAAAGTAACTTCTCCTGTAACGACCTCGTCTATCTCTGTAAATAAATCTTTATGGCCAGTCATGTGATTGCTGGCCCCTGAGTCAAGATACCAAACATTCTTCTTGCTCTCCTCGTCTCCTTTATAATTGAGGAACATAGCAGTGCCAACACCTTTGTCTTCTTTTGTTGCTGCAAAATGACTTCTTTCTTCCACCTTTGGTGCTCTACACTCATAACTGAAATGACCATATTTATTACAGTTATAGCACTGATATTGAGACTTATCACCTCGTTATTGATATCCGCCTCGTCCTCGGCCTCTGAAATTTTGACCACGACCAGATGGCTGATACCCTTCAGAATTCTGGCCTCTATTGAAGGACTGCCTTCCTCGTCCTCGTCCACCATGGTAGCCACCTCTAAAGCCACCTCTTCCACGTGCAGAACTGCTACTGCCAGAACTGTCACCAATAGACACCTTACTTTGCAACGCCTTTTCCAAATGGCTTGCATCATCATACTGGTTCATCCGCTACTCATGAGCTTGAAGTGAACCTACGAGCTCATCAATAGAAATTGTGGACAAGTCCTTTGATTCCTCGATAGAAGTAACAACGTAATCAGATTTCCTCGTCAATGAACGGAGTAATTTTTCCATCACCCGAACATCATCGAGACTTTCACCATTTCTTTTCATCTCGTTTGTCACGACTTTCAAGCACGTAACAAATTCACCAATATTTTCTGAATTCTTCATCTTTATATTTTCAAATTCCGCGCGTAACACCTGGAGCCGCACCTTTTTGACTTTTTCGACTCCTTGGAATGATTTTTGCAGAATCTCCCACGCTTCTTTCGCCGTTTTTGCATTTGAAATTTTTTCAAAGGTTGATTCGTCAACTCCTTGAATAATTGTATATAACGCCTTTTTATCTTTTTACCGGGTCTCTTTCAAAATTGTCTTCTCCGCATTTGAAAGGGCCGCTTCAGTGGTAGCATCTACGGGCTCGTCATAACCACTTTCAACAATATCCCAATTATCGTATGAACCGAGTAACACCTTCATTTGGATACTCCAGTTCCCGTAATTTGTTGCCGTCAATTTCAGGATTTGTGGTTGCACCATCGTCGCCATTTTTCACGAACGGAACCTTAGCTCTGATGCCACTTGTTGGAAACGTGATAAGCTTTACACACAAAATATATAAATTGTACACTAAAGATAAATACTTAAACTTTTATTACTTATTTCACTCGATATATAAAGGTACAGCTTTTTGAACACAAGGTTGCTGCCTTCCTTTCTTTCTAATGAGCTACAACTCCTTATAACAAATATATTTTTTCTCACTTCTGTGTATCTTTAAAATCTTGCTGGGTGTCCTATTTATAGGCTATGTTGTACATGTCATTACTTATGTCAATTTTCTAGCTGCTATTAATACATACGCGTATAGCCACCTTATTTTTAGGGCTTCATTCATTTTCCACATGAGCAGCTAGTTGTTGCCTTCTCTGTTTAGATGTGCAGCCTACCTTAACTTTAGAATACAAACATATAAGTCTTCACTTCTTTAATTTCCAGCCTATACACGTAAGTTGCATGTAGTCTTCTATTTAGCTTCCCAGACTTCCACGTTCCTATTTCATTTATCAGTACACGCTTTTGACCACCACCCTGTATGAAAGATAATAATATATATCAGCCTACCATATTTCCTGGGTTGACTGCTCTTATTTTCTTTTTCATGTTATTGCATTTATAAACCAAGCTGTAATTATTACTGCTTGAGAGTTTGAATTCTAACAGAATTTGTCTGTGGTAGCCTCAGTATCTGCTACCATCATTATCACAAGGAATAATGCAGCTAGAGTAATGATACGCCTCGTCATTTATGTAAACTGAATATATGAGACTAGCTACTATGATTTTTACAAAGGTGCAGCTACTGAGGCAGCGTGCTCCCGGTTATTATTTTCAAAGGTATTTATAAACAAGCTATTATATGTGCAGTTACTGAGGCGTACTCGATCGTAGTTATTGAAATGTATAAAACATAACATGTTTAAAAAAAGAAATTCTCCGTCCTCAAAACTCAGGTTGCTCCTGAAATAATTTATGTAAAAATTGGAAATAAGATGTGACCGAGAATATAGTTTAGTGAATAACTCATATTTACTTGCTGCAATATGTATGACTAAAATTTTATATTTTATAAATGAAATTATAGTATGAGATTTTATATGGGAATTCATAGTTTTTTTTGTATATTATCGGTGCATGTACCATATTTTTTTATGGAACAATGATCTAAGCAAAATTAATTTTATAGTTTAGAATTCACAAGTCTTTACCAATATCTATTTATATTATACGATATCTATTTATATTATACATCATTTTAATAAAATTTGGATATAAGTGATTAAGTATCGAAAATTATTTTCAAAAAGTATTGGTCATCAAGAAAATGCGTTATCTGTTCGGATGCAAAAAAGGTGGTCGAGTCTTTCACGAAATCAAAAAGTTGGCATCCAAAATTCACCGTTGGACTTGGACTTCTCCTGGTTGAATATTGAGTTCACAGGTATTTGGGCCTGTAGTGTCAAAAGGGATTGGAATTTGGAATCAGATCAATCGGCAAAAATATGTATTGCTTCCCAAATTAATAGTGGGTCGTATCTATACTAAATTATAATAGCCAAACAGGGGTATAATTTGTAGTTTGGTTGACCCCTCAATTTGGTTATCCTTTTAAAATGATTATATTATAAATAAATAAGTGTAAATAATAATATTAATAAGCAAAAAACAGACAATTTAGAGAATGCACACGCCACGACAACACAAACAATACACAAGCCACAGATGCCAAAAACTCTCTCTGCAGTTCATTCTCTCAGCAATTCATTCTACATACGGCTTCTTGCACCGCTACCGCTCCATACGCATCACTCCATACATACAGGTCTTGCACTTTATTCATTTGTAGGTGTTGATCAATCTTTTGCATTATGGTTTTGCAATTAGGTTCAGATTTTATAATTATAATCAATTTTATTTAATTACTCGGTATTTAGGAAGTGGTGTTTATCTGTTGTGATTGTTTACATTATAACTTTGCTGTTAGGTCCAAACTTCAATTTCTATTATATTATAGGAATTGGTGTGTATGTATTAGGGAAAAATATCAAGTCGGTCACTCGTTTCGTCCAAATATATAAGTATGTCATTACTTTCCAGTTTGACTCAATTTGATCATTAATTTGAAATTTTGTATCAAATAAATTATCTTCCGATGACTAAATCGATACAAAATTTTAACTTTTAAATAACTAAATTGATACAAAATTTCAAACTGGTAACCAAATTGAGTCAAACTGGAAAGTAATAACCTATTTGATACATTTGGATGAAATGAGTGATCAGTTTGATATTTTTCCCGTTGTATATATGTATTATGCAGTGTTATCACTGGAGGTACAAAGCCTTAATAGATTGTACAAAACCCAGGAAAATTGTTGTGATAAAGCTCAATGTCAGGATAGGAATATCGAGTAATTAAAAAGAAACTAAGGTTTGGAAAGGATTCAATAATGGAAGCTGATTCACAGGTCTACTATATATATATATATGGTACAGTCACATTGCTCTTTATTCATGTCTGGAACCTGCTATGCTAATCATGGTCACTTATTAATCTTAAAGAAAGCATAATAAACTATAAAGATATTAAAAAAATCACAAGACTACACTTCCTCCTTTTGAAGAATTCCCTGTATCTGGTCTCGCATTTAGAGACTCTCTCTGCAGTTCATTCTCTCAGCAGTTCATTCCACATACAGCCTCTTGCACCTCTACCGCGCCATACGCATCACATACGCATCACATACGCATCACTCCATATATACAGGTCTGCCACTTGGTTCATTTGTTCCCTGCAGTTTAGATGCTACTCTGCAGTCTATAATCTGCATTGTTGTGTAATCCACATGATTAGATACTGTGTCACATTTTATTCTCTTAGAGAGTAACAAACTGTAAGCAAATAAGAAACTCATTCAAGAGTTTGAGCTCTTTCGTAGGTTAAAAGGTACGAAGGATGTACATATATTTCAGTTAGACTAGCACTATACATCATAAACTGTCAAAACATGAAACTTTGCAAAGCTTTATGACATCACTCACAAAAAATTGCTCATTTATACACACACACACATATATATATTAAATAACTAAATAAAAACTCATGACTTAAAATAATGATATTATAAGCAATAAGATACTTAAAATGACAGCTGGTGCAGACAACTCTTTAGTAAACTTCAGTATCCTAGCGGAATCAGTAACTCTGGCACCCATTGTAGACTTCTAGACCTCTTTGGTTGCACTCTTATTAGTTGAAGTTGACGTTTTCAATTTACTATAATCTGAATCAGTGTCTGTCTGGCTTCTAATGTGAGTTTCTTTCTACATTAAACAGTTATAGAGAAGTATTAGCTTTGATAAGCATGTAAAAATCTGTATTAGCTTCTATATAATATCTCTGTTATAATGTACTAAACAAATACTATCAACAATACCTCAAAAGAATCATCCATGTAATTACTTGGTCCATAGTTATTATCTGTAGGACTCCTAATGCCCGGGGACATCAAAGTTGGGTAATCAATCAGGTTTGTTCTCCTGGTTATTAAAACTTTTGCAGGAAAGCTGCGGCCTTTGAGCAACCTATACCAACATCAAAATGTAAAATTCTTAAAAGGTCAATAAAAAGTACCGAGAGTTTAGACACACCAAAGACTATGAAAATAAATACGAACGAAGTGAAAGGATAAGCATGACTAAAACTATATATATAAAGCATTTGTCACGATCCAAGTTCCACAAACATCATGTTTAATGGCTATCAGAAAATTAACTTCTCCAAAGTCCTAGATGTTTTTGTGCAACATTAGTGTGTGTGTGTGTGTGTAACAATTTACAATGATTGTAAATTGTTATATACACCCTTTTCCCCTCAGTTAGGACTTGAGGTCATAGTAAAGCACCAAGTGGTGAGAAGCTGGAGTTAGCTCTACCATTTTAACGGATTGTTCAGTCTTAGATGACATAAATAAAAATGTGTATGAACATGATATATCTACTAAAGTAATTATTCTGTGAAATTTGTTATTATATGTAGCTAGCTCGGTGCAAGAGCCAACTTTCTTAACTGACTCGAAAAATGCAAAGCATGTCTTGGCTTGCTCCAATGAAACTGATTTAGATTTTATTTGCATTTTTACTCCAGTCTCCTGTATCAACAGTGTGCTTTGCTGATGAAAATGGCCAAATTATATATTTGCGAGGTGATGAGGGCACTACAAGAAATTTGGCTAAATTCGACCGAATTTTTTTGGTTGAATTTAGCTAAATTCGACCGATTTTGGTCGAAAATAGCTATTTTCGACCAACCAGTTGTTGGTCAAACAAAGACTAGTCGAAAATAAGGAGTGCGGTCGAGTTTAGCTAAATTCGACCGTACTAAATTCGACCGAATAAATTTGGCCAACTTAATTCGACCAACTAAATTCGACCGAAATTGGTTGCAAAAACTCATCCCTAAATTTTTTTGACAAAATTTCAAAATTTCGTAAAAATTCAAAAATTCCACCCACAAATACTAAATTCGACCAAATATGGTCAAAAATGCTACGCTAAATTTGACCAAATCAGGTCGAAATTAATACGCTAAATTCGACCAAATTTGGTAGAATTAAGTAAGCGCCAGATTTTTAAAAAACAGTAGCAAAATGCAGCAGAATACATTTTGTTGCTCAAAACTTTTTTTGGAATTTTTTACTAGGTTTTCCATAATGTAATATTACAAAATAATAACGGACACAATAGTAAATTTTATTTACTAATATTAAAATTACATAAATATGTAATATAAATTTTAAAATACAATAATTTCTATCCTTTAGTAACATATTAAAAATCAAATAATATAAAATTAACTCACCCAAATGATAAACAAATATGAAAAAAATTAAAAATAAACTTAAATTGGTTCATATACATGAACTAATTTATACAAGACTTATTTTACTTCTAAGTTTTCGGAAATGAATTTTCCGGAGGTGATGGCATAAACTCTCGTCGGAGGTGATGGAGTTGAACTCACCGGAATTGTTGTGAAATTGTGAACTCGTCGGAATTGGTGTGAATCGAATGAATTCACCGGAATTGGTTTAAATTAATTTGCGATTTGGAGAAATATAATTAGAGGAGATTTAGTATGAGAGATGTGTGTGTGTAGGTATATATATATATATTATCTGGAATATATAAAATATAGATGAGTGTGTATGTAGTTAGAGAGTAAGGTTAAGTATGAGTATAATTTTTTATAAGGGAATGAAATTGAATGGGGAATATAAAGAGAAAGAGATGAGGGAGAAAAATTGAATGGTTGAGATAAAATGATTAAGAAAAAAAATGAATGATCAAGATTAATTCAAGTTGGCAATCCATGTGCTTTCTTCTCAGCCAATAGAAGCGTGACAAATGGCAATTCTGAAATGTGCTAAATTCGACCAATAATGGTCAAATTTACTATTTTCAACCAGATTTAATCGAAAATAAAACACGGGTAAATTCTACCATTTTTGGTTAAATTTAGCAGTTTAATTTAACTAATTTTGGTCGAATTTAGCACCTAAATTTGACCAATTTTGGTAGAATTTAGTAGCTAAATTGAACAACTATTGTAGTATTTAATGCATATGACACATATATTTGTTAAAATATTTAAGATTTTAATATTTAAATAGATTGATTTTTCACATACACCCTTAATTTAAATATATATTTTTGTGATATGACAAAATGTTAAAAAAATTATTTGGTTTTCTATTTTAACAGTTAAACAGTAGTTTAATCGTCATTTATTACTAGTGTCTAACCCTATATTGATATTTCAATTTTTATTTAAAAAACATATATATGAAAGATCCAAACATACGGATGTCAAGATCTATATATTTTGGTTATGACAAAATTTTTAGAAATAAAATAAATTGATTTTGTCTGTTATTTTAACAATCAACTAAAAGTTTGAATATTACTTCTAACTAGTGTTTAGTCCAATATTCAAATTTCAATTTTTTATTTAAAAATATATATGAATAATCCAACCGTATGGATGTTAAGATATATATATATATATATATTAATGATATTAAAAAGTTTTTATAAAAAATAAATTTATCTAGTTTGCTATTTTAATAGTTAACAAGTAGTCTCACCAGTATTTCTATCTAGTGTTTAATCATATATTAATGTTTTGATTTTTAAAAAAATTATGATGAATGATCCAACTGTACGGATGTCAAGATATATATATATATATATATATTTTGCTGATGTGACAAAAGTTTTAAAAAAAATAAATTACTTTTGCTTGTTATTTTAACAATCAACCAATAGTTTGAATAGTACTTCTAACTACTTTTTAGTCTCGTATTCATGTTTCAATTTTTTAAAAAATATATATATGAATAATCCAACCGTACGGATGTTAAGATTTATATATTTTAATGATATCACAAACCATTTAGACAAATATAAATTTATTTAGTTTGCTATTATTATAGTTAACAAGTAGTCTCACCTGTATTTTTGATGTTTTGATTTAAAAAAAAATTATGATGAATGATCCAACTGTACGGACGTCAATATATATATATATATATATATATATATATATATTGGTTATGTGACAAAAGTTTTAAAAAAAATAAATTACTTTTGCTTGTTATTTTAACAATCAACCAATAGTTTAAATAATACTTCTAATTACTGTTTAGTCCTGTATTCATGTTTCAATTTTTTTTAAAAATATATATGAATAATCCAACCGTACGGATGTTAAGATTTATATATATTAATGATATCACAAACCATTTAGACAAATATAAATTTATTTAGTTTGCTATTATTACAGTTAACAAGTAGTCTCACCTGTCTTTCTTACTAGTGTTTAATCATATATTGATGTTTCGATTTTAAAAAAATATTTATGAATGATCTAACCGTACAGATGTCAAGATATATATATACATATATATATTGGTGATGTGGAAAGAGTTTTAGAAAAAAATAGTTTGATTTTGATTCTTATTTTAACAATCAACCAATAGTTTGAATTGTATTTCTAACTAGTGTTTAGTCTCGTATTGATGTTTCAATTTTTTTAAAAATATGTAAGAATAATTCAACCGTATGTATGTTAAGATCTATATATTTTAATGATATTACAAACTTTTTAAAAAAAATATAATTTATTTAGTTTGTTATTTTAACAGTCAACCAGTAGTTTGACCAATTTTTTACTAGTTTTTAATCCTATATTGATATTTCAGTTTTTTAAAAAAATATTTATGAATGATCCAACTTACATATGTCAGAATCTATATATTTTGGTGATATAACAAATTTTTTAGAAAAAAATAATTTGGTTTGCTATTTTAACGGTTAAACAGTAGTTTGACTAGTACTTCTTACTATTGTTTAGTCCCATAATCATGTTTTAATTTTTTTTAAACATTTATAAATAATCCAACCGTATGGATGTCAAGATCGATATATTCTGGTGATATGACAAACATTTCTGAAAAAAATAATTTATTTTGTTTGTTATGTTAATAATCAACAAATAGTTTGAATAATTCTTCCAACTAGTGTTTACTCCCATATTGATGTTAATTTTTAAAAAAAAATATTTATGAATAATTCAACTGTAAGGATGTTAAGATCCATATAATTTATTGGTATGAAATTTTTTTTAGAAAAAAAATAAATGTTTTTAATTTGTTATTTTAACAGCCAATCGTTTGACTAGTATTTCTTACTAATGTTTAATATATAAGTAAATTATTTTTTATGTACACTCTTTATTTTTGATAATCTTCTCATTCGTATGGTTGATTCACTTAAAAAAAATTAAAAATAAATATTATAACCCTAATTCATACCCTGAACTTCATGTTTAATTATGAAAACTTGTTCTTCATAATTATTTAACTAGAAGATTTTTTTATCACCATGATAGCATGCTCTGTAATTTTATATTTAAGCATATGTTTTCTTGATATATCAATTTTTTTGTATTTGTTTTAACTAATTAACATTTTCTTAAATTTTTATCAAATATATCACAAATAGAAATTCAAAATACTTATATTATATATATATGTATATATCTATATATATTCCTAAATATTTTTTTTAAACAATGAAAGTGTCCTTTAATTTAAATTTTTTCTTTACATGATATGTACTAACCATTTAAAAAACAAAAATAATTTTTTTAAAAAAATTAGAAATTTCAACTGATTTCGGTCGCTTTTAGCTAAATTCTACCATTTTTGGTCGAATTTAGTAAAAAAAATTTGGTGCATTTTATTTAGCAACAAATTTGTTATTTCCATTCATTTTGAAAAAAAGGCGGGAAATCCCCCCCAAACCATTTACTAAATTCGACCAAAAATGGTCGAATTTATTTTTCCAAAATTCAAGTTATTGGCGGGAAGTTTCCCCCCTTTTTTGGCAGAGTACTAAATTCGACCGAAAAAAAGTCGGTCGAATTTAGTTTCTAAATTCGACCGAATAAAAAATCGGTTGAATTTAGCTGCTAAATTCGAACGTTTTCGACCGAATAAAAAATCGGTTGAATTTAGCTGCTAAATTCGAACGTTTTCGACCGAATAAAAAATCGGTTGAATTTAGCTGCTAAATTCGAACGATTAAAAATGACTTTTCCTAAATTCGACCGTAAATGGTTGAATTTACCCGTGTCCCTTAAAATCGACCAAATACGGTAGAATTTAGCCGCAGTCGATTTTAGTTGGTCGAAAATACCCTGACTTTCTTGTAGTGGGGCCTCTGCGAAGTATAATATGCATTATTCTTTATTCCAACAGAAGTTCATTAGCTGGTGCATGGATTTCAGAAAGTCTATGCCAGTATTTTTGTAGTTATTGGTAGTTCTGCAATAAGGTTCGTAGTTAAATTTCTAACATTTACAGGTATGGGTAGGGCTGTAATTCGAGCCGAGCTTTTTTGAGCTCGACTCGAACTCGACTCGATTAACTCGGCTCGACTCGACTCGACTCGAACTCGGTATCGAGCTCGAGCTCGAACAAGATTTTAGGCTCGATTAAAAACTCGAGCCGAGCTGAATTTTTTTGAACACGACTCGAGCTCGACTCGATAAACTCGAACTCGAACTCGACTCGACTCGAACTCGAACTCGATTAATTTTTTTATATTTTATTAATATTTTTATTTTTTATATATGTTATTTCTTATGTTATTAATATTACTTATGTTTTTCTATATTTTTATTTTTTTCCATTAATATAACTTGATGCTATATTTATTTGTTATTTACATGATTAATGATATTTTATTTTACTTATATTATTAATATTACTTATGTCTTCCTATATTTGTTATTTACATGATTGATAATTTTTTCTGGATATGTATATATATTTTGATATTGGTCATTTGTCACTTTGTGTATATTTGAGGGGACCTCTTCCATACTTTTATTTGTTTGAAAATGTTTGCATTTGTTTTTTTTTCAATCGGTTGCTTCAAAGTTCAGATGTCTTCCTATATATTGTCCATTTTTCTACCCAAGGGTATTTTTTTGTCAACCTTAATAAAGAGTATTTAATTTAAAGATTTTTAAAATTTTTCTCAATATATATGTAATTGTTTTATTCCATTATACATATAAATTATAAAATATTTTAGCTACCGACATTATAAAGCCTTCTTTATTGCTATTGTACACAAAATAGGGCTCGTATGATTATTAAAAAAATATTTAATTTCATTCTAGCGTATCATTTATAAATACTTGTTGACTCGGATTTCTTGTCATACTAAATTTTTTGAAGTAAAAATTTCTGGTCACATTTTTAGTCTATCAATTTTTCATGTAACATTTATTTTGTTTCAAAACTAATTTTTTTTCAACTGAATTAGATTTGTATTGCATCAATTATTAATATTTTATAGAAAAATAAGAATTTATTAATTTGAAAGAGTAAAACAAAAAAGAATCAAGTTGGAGTTGAAGCAAGTAAAATTGTTATCGAGTTTCGTTTGATTTTATTTTAAAATAAAAAGGACAGTTACGAATTTTACATCAAATAATCTATTCAATATAGGGTTTCTATTTTTTTATTTAAATCATGAATCTATAGTGTATTCCTTTATTTTAGTTTCAAAAATTATCATTTATTTCAAAATCTAACGGTCCTTTATAGTAATAATGTATTACTACTATATTAATATTTTATTATAAATTCGATTCATATTTTTGATAGTTTTCTAAATTCTAATTGAGATGTCAACTAATTAGATCTAAATTTATAATATAGTGATAAGTTAATAGGTATATTATACAAATATGATATTAATTACACCAAAAAAAGTTTTATTATGATGTATTGCTATTAATTAAAATTATTATTTTTATAATTGTTATTTATTAATGATTTAATGTCTATTGCGTACTTTTGTTTTAAAAAAGATAAAAATTACTTTTCTCCCCCGAGTCCCGACAATAATAAAATTATCAATTTACTTTATTTATCATATATATAAGATATACAATATACAATATTGAAAAATAAGTACATTTTTAAGAAATATAAAGATAGAGTTAAACAAAATTATTAAAATAGATGATTTGAAAAATTATACTAACAAAGGTGTTGTTATTTGTTTTCTAGTTTATACATGTATTTAAATATGTTGTTAGATTTACCTCTGAACACATGTATGTTATTTTGAATATTTATTTATTGTTACTAATAGTGAAACTAATGTTTTTAAATTATAAGTCAAAATTTCAAAAAAGAAATATTTTTACGAAGGTAAAAATAAAACTCGAATAACTCGATAAGATCCCGATAACTCGAAAACATGTTAAAAACTCGAAAAAGTCGTAGGCTCGATAAACTCGATAAGGACTCGATAACTCGAAAATATGTGAAAAAACTCGATAAACTCGAAAACTCATTAAAAACTCGTTAAACTCGAAAACTCGTTAAAAAACTCGTTAAGTTCGAAAACTCGCGAACTGCTCGAACTCGGCTCGTGTATTACCCGAGTCGAGCTCGAACACACAATTCAGACTCGATTATTTTCAGGCTCGACTCGACTCGATAAAAAAAAGCTCGAACTCGACTACAAAAAACTCGAACTCGGCTCGACTCGGCTCGAATTACAACCCTAGGTATGGGATATACATTTTTTTTAAACAAACATCCGGGATCTTGGTGGGACATTTAGAAGGTGTGTCATTTATTGATAGCTGAAGAGATAGTTGTCATCTTATCTCTAATGCAAGAGATCATACCATATTATTTTGGGATATTCGGAAAATGTCCTCTAATATTACTCTATAAGCCTTCTTTTTCACGATCTCCATTCCACACGTTTGCTTCTCTTTCCCAAATAATTTAAATAAAATCTCACATTTTTCTTCTCGAAAGTTCCACTATATCTTAAGTTTTTATAACAAAGCTTCATAAGATGGACACAAAAATGGAGAATATGAATTTAGTAGATATACTCCATTAATGATCAATTAATTGTCTGTGACATATGCTCATTTTATCCTGATCCAATGTCAATAACCAATGGATAATTCAAGTAGCTATTGTGATCACTTCTAGGTAAATGTGATGAAAACAAAGAATATTTTCTCCAAGATTCTTCATAATTTTAATGAAACTCTTCATCCAAACTGTCGAAGACAACATGTATTCCACATTTATTGATAATAAGTAATTGTCAAGACTCAAATCTGCAATATATGATAGGTAGGCAACGCTAATTATAAACTTTGGTTATGTATTAATATGGTTAACTACTTGATAAGTTTGACTTAAGCTATAATTTTCCAATATATAACATTAAGTGCCCCATTTCGATATTAGTGACAAATTATTAATGTTGTGCTAATTGATTATTAGCTAGCATCACCGAATTGTGTCATGACCTGCAGATATACTTGTCGTGACAGCAATGGAGGAGGACCTGAAGTACGTTTCCCTGCAAAATTCTGTAAGTTTTCTATGTAATGGGTAGGGTTTCCAAGAGAGTAGCTACAACCATCCTTTCCAGGAGTCTTGCTTCATGTAAAAGTCTGCAAGCTTCGTGTAGAAAAATGTATGAACGTACAATAAGGTTTCAACTGCGTTTAGCAAGCAAAAATATTTGATATAATGATATGTTCTGAACAATAGTTCAATGTATTGTGTTGAGCAACCAAAAAAAAGTGCTTGATAAATAAAATTGACTGTTTTTTATTTTGGTTCTATATAACGTATAGGTTTTGTTCTGTTGGCTAAATGTTGCAAAAATTACTCATGCACCTTAAATGTCATGTGTAGAGTAATCACAACAAGAGTTTCGTAAAAAAATGGAATAACTGAATGAAACAAATTAACTTTGTCAAACAAATCATGATAGCAATGCCACTTAAAATTAAAAGTTCTCATATAACTTTTAGACCTTTCAAATTTTAATTTTATAGAAAAATCAACAAATAATTTTCATAATAACTAATATGGAAACATATTATAAATCAATAATAACTTTTAGACCTTTCAAATTTTAATTTTATAGAAAAATCAACAAATATTTTTCATAATAACTAATATGGAAACATATTATAAATCAATAAAATTACATAACTCTAACTATTATTTGAAAAACAATATTATTAGTACAAAAATTTCAAAACATTGTAGCTAGCACTTACATCACACGGGTTATAAGTTAGTATTTAATAAAAGATGAAGATATTGATAAAGATATATATCAAGTGTTTTGTTAAAGTGAAATTGTTACAGTAGAAGCTAAAACTTCATTATGAACAAAAATGAACATTTACATCTGTTCTATATTTTATTCTTGTTAGTTTACATTACAATACCTGATCTCTCCTTATAGATCTATAATTAGTATATTTTCCGTAACAGAATTGAAACTACTGACTACGTACATATTGAATAGTTATATAAATACTAATGCCGAGCTGGAAATGAGTTGTTCAGCGGAGACTTAATACATACCACCTCCGTCCCGTTGATTTCTCTACATTTACTATTTACACGTATTTCGAGACCTCTATAAAATATAGTTTCGTAATATTTTTTATTTTTTTGAATAAAAGTTTAAACATAAAAATTTTATACAGAAAAAAAATTTAAAATATATAATGGAGTTATACTTTAAATGAACATTGAAAAGCATGCTAAAAAGTAATGTGCAGAATTTAATGGGATAGAGTGAGTATTAGTCAATACCACTATAACAAAAATTACTAAAATTCACCACCATCGGTCAAATTTAGCTATAATCAACCATATTCGGTGGATTTTAGTATAAAATCGACCGAATCATGTTGGTGGCCTTTAAGAGGGTGGATTTTAAGTTTTACAGTGGAATTTATATAAAATTGACTAAATCTTTGATCGCTTTTATAAAATTTAAAATTTGAAGTTCAAAATTTTGTGAAATTTTGTATCTTATAAACAAGCTATCATATGTGTGGTTACTGAGGCGTGCTCGCAGTTATCGTTTTCAAAGGTATTTATAAACAAACTATCATATGTGTAGTTATTGAGGCGTGCTCGATCGCAGTTATTGAAATATATAAACATAACATGCTTAAAAAAGGAATTCTTGGTACTCAGAATTCAGGTTGCTCCTCAAATGATTCATGTAAAAATTAGAAATAAGATGTGACCTGGAATATAGTTTAATGAATAACTCATATTTACTTGCTGCAATATATGCGTGCTCGATCGTAGTTATTGAAACATATAAAACATAACATGCTTAAAAAAAAAATATCGGTACTCAGAACTCAGGTCGCTTCTTAAATGATTCATGTAAAAACTGGAAATAAGATGCGGCCACAAATATAGTTTAGTGAATAACTCATATTTACTTGCTGCAATATGTATGTAATAAAATTTAATGTTTTATAAATGAAATTATAGTATGAGATTTTATAGTAGAATTCATAGTTTTCTTGTATATTATCGGTGTACCATATTTTTTTTATGGAACAATGATCTAATCATAATTAATTTTATAGCTTAGAACCCGTAAGTCTTTACTGATATCTATTTATATTATACATAATTTTAATAAATTTGATATAAGTGATTAAGTATCAAAAATTATTTTCAAAAAAGTATTGGCCATTTAGAAAATGTGTTATCTGTTCGGATGCAAAAAAGGTGGTCGAGTCTTCACGAAATAAAAAGTTGGCATCTAAAACTCACGGTTGGACTTGGACTTCTGCCGGTTGAATATTGAGTTCACAGATATTTGGGCTTGTAGTGTTAAAAGGATTAGAATTTGGAAGCAAATCAATCGGCAAAAATGGGTATTGCTAGACTCAAATTAATAGCGGGTCGTATTTAATAAAAGATGAAGATATATATCAAGTGTTTTGTTAAAGTGAAATAGGTTATTTTCATCAAATCAGTTAAGATCAATGTTGCAGTGAAAACACATCCATTACAAAAAAAGCTAAAATTTCATTATAAATAAAAACGAGATCAATGATGATATTATAAATTTATCATCATTAGTAAAATTATCCTAAAATTTGTACAACATATGTCTTAAGATTTTTGAAATAATCTTACCATAATAATTTCCTTGTAAAACTTTTCCTTTTTTAATATCAACTTATCATTTCCATATTTTCCTAAATTTACCTTTTAATAATTTTTCTTCTCTTTTTTCCTAAAAATCAACTTACTATATTATATTTTCCTAAATTGTTTGTTGTGATTTTTAAATTATGAAATATTACAAATTCAAGTATCTATGCATATATTTTCTTAATATTTTTTAAAATAATTATATCAGTATATTATATTATAATTATTTAGGCGGTGAGTTAGCGACTCTCATATCGTTTCAATTAATTTTTGTAATTTTTAAAAATTATATAATAAAATGGAATAAATATCACATTAATTATTAACTAATAAATAATATAATTTTATGATATTAGATTTTTAAATAGTGACAGAACTGCTCATGTTTAACCAGACAATGAATTTATTATATTTATTTATTTTCATAATTTCATTTAAAATGACCATGAAATAGTCTGCTTCTGGACTATTAATTCTAAATCAAAACTAATTTAAAATACAATTTATTGATCAAAAAAATCTATTACAGTGCACTAAAAGTGTAAGCACAAAGATCAATCTATTCCAATTCTAAGTCCTCGAACTTCA
Organism: Apium graveolens; assembly: GCF_009905375.1. NCBI lineage: Eukaryota > Viridiplantae > Streptophyta > Magnoliopsida > Apiales > Apiaceae > Apium > Apium graveolens. The sequence continues at coordinate 171,216,563 of NC_133647.1, read as the reverse complement.
ATACTAACCAACTTGAATCTTAAACGAAACCTGAAATTATAAGAATGAGCTATACAGCCCAGTAAGAGACCAATCGATCCAACTAGTTGGCCAAGTAACAAGAACACATATAACAAAATATGATACGATATACGACATACGAAACAAATACTTTCGATACACATTTTTATTATTATTCGATACACACAATACACATACCACATAAACAACAATAATTCAAAATCAATAACTCATGCCACGACCACTATAACCCGGTGATAACGGTCCTAAATTTTTAGAAAACTGTCAATACAATCCGATGACTGCGATCCTAAGTTATTATTCGATATTTTCACAAACCATGATATAAATCAGAGATTCAGAAGAGATACAACAATACATATACTTGTAACACATAATAATTTCAAAAATATCATCATTTAGCCCATGTTTTGATAATCAAATATACACGTATCACACAATTTTGAAAACACTAATAAGATCGATCGAAAACTTATCTCAAAAACTGGTCAGATCTGAATATAGCCTTTTTGACCCTCTATACAATATTATCTTGAAAAATACAAAACACAAAAGTTGTATGAAACGAAAAGATCTTTCCGAAAAGTCCAGGATCACTGAATTCCGACTTAAGATGAATTTTCTACGAATTTTACAAGACTGCTGATTTTTGTGACTTTTTATCCTACGAATTTTATGAATAATAATGAGAAAGACGAATATGGTGTATTTATAATGCTACAAACCATATATCTTAACCTACAAATTATCTATTAAAATCTCATCCAAATTTTAGCCTATTAGTCTAACCCCAATATTAAATCCTAATATTAATCAAATTTTAATCCATTTTTTTAATATCTTATTATTATTATTATTATTATTATTATTATTATTAATCAAATTTTAACAATTACGGGATATTACGTACCAAAATAGAAAAAAATGAAATATTATTTTAGAAGAGAGTTGAGAAGGGCACAGTAAAGTTAGTTATTAATAAAGTTTATTAATATGTTTGAAATGTCCCATTGTAACCATTGTAAATAAGATGTTGTAAGTTGAAATGATATCCTAGAAAACATTGTTTATTATGCTCAAGAATGAAATGTACTATTGTAAATAAATCACCATACATGATATCCCAGAGGCTAGAGCACTTTCTTTGTTTTGCTCAAGAATGTAGTGCACCAATTAAGCTAAGCTAGTACTATTAAATGAGTAGACAACAATAGGACTGCGCACGCTGTGGATGCCATCGGTCCAGACAAGTGAAGCGGAGAGTTTTGTATTTTCTTGCAATCCTTTCCCAGTGACAACTACCACAAAAGATTTCTTTTCGTTCAACGACTTGAAGGGCAGAATTCTGGGCTTCACACTAACGCCTAACACAGTTTCACTTGTAATATATGCTTTGTATGTACTATTTGGTAAGCCAACATTGGTGACTGTTCTCGGAAAGCTAACCGTAAATGGCTTATTTTTGGTTATATTAACGGCCATTGTTGGATAGTTGATATCCTTAGGTGTGAAAGTGTCTGCTGCAGGACAGCTAGTGTTTTTATCTCCGGATAAATTCCTGATCTTCGAGATATTAAAGCCCATACTGCAGAGCATTCTAAGATATTCCTGCTTCGTCGTTTCATACACTAGACCAGGATTTGTAGCATTCACTGGATTTAGATGTCCTGCTCCATAGGCAAATTCTGCATCTGGATTTGCTGAAGCATCCATGCGCCACGCTATAAAATTTAAAAAATTATGTAATTTTCTGGAAATAAGTTTAGATTGACAGTTTATTTTTTCTAAAACAGAATTGTTACCAGTAGTCATTAAGGATGATTGTATAGCTGAAGCAGACCATTCAGGATGCAAAGATTTTACATAAGCTGCTGCACCAGCTGCATGGGGGCATGCCACTGAGGTTCCAGACATGATGACATATTTGACAGATCTTTTATCATAAGCAGAATCTGATGGTGAAGCAACCGGTGAAAATGCAGCCAGAATAGAGACTCCTGGTGCGGTTATATCAGGCTGAAATATTGTTAACATGTAGTATTGTTTAGTAAATTGCATGAATACATGTCAATGAAGGGTATACGTTAAAATATCAAAGCTAAAACTGATGGTAATGCGTACCTTTGGGATTTCCGTGATTTGTAGGTTTGGCCCTCTTGAAGACAAATAAGCTACAACTGGGGCCTTAGAGTTTGTATGTCTTCACTCTTCAAGATATTTGCACGGGGTTCCCTGTAGAACAAATAATAAAGTTAGCAAAAAACTGGAATAACGAATAGTTCAGATCAGTAATGATATAAATTTATTTTAATAAAATTACATTGTGGAATTGAGATACTCCTCCACCAAAGAAAAATCATCAGTACTGAGAAACGATACAGGGATGGGATAAATTGCGGAGTAATTATAATATTCCACATTATTATAGATGACTGAACCCAGGGAACCAGCTCTGGAAGCTTCATCCAGAGCGGATACACCGTCGCGACAAAGAATGATCTTTCCCTGCACCAATTCGCTATCTAGGCATCCGAAAGCACATTTCCTGACATTTCATGATTAAAAGTCTTCCATTAGATTCACGCACAAAAAAATAAAAAATAAAACAAATTTAAAGAAAGATTGTCAATGGTAAGGGACTTTACTCTGCATCTTTTCCTTTGCATGTTTTTGTACCGTCTAGTCCAGATATAAGAGGAAAAAATGACCCAGTTAAGTTTAAAGAATTGATTGCAGGTCCCTGCACAATGCACATAAGACTTAAGCATCAGTACTGCACAACTAAAAAGATGTGTAAAAGCATTTTAGTTGAAGATTACATACAATTAGCGTTCTTCCATCTCCAAGAGCAAATTTACTAATGATTTGCCCATCAATACTGCTTGCTGCAACGCTAAGCATCCATGGTGAAACATTAACTACTGATCCTAATGTATCACCTAGATTTCCTGCGGCAGTTACTGTCAAAATGCCTTTTTCCATGGCATGAAAAGCTCCTATGGAAATAGAGTTTGTGCTTATGTCGGATGAATATAGGATTCCCAGTGAAACTGAAAGAATGTCAACTCCATCGGCTATGGCATCATCGAATGCTCCCAATATATTTGCATCACTGCTATAACCATCATCATCGCATGCCTTGTATGCAGCAATTCTTGCAGAAGGCACTCCTCCTCTAGCAGTTCCTTCTGCCAGCCCATAGAAACTAGCACCTCTTACATAGTTTCCAGCTGCAATTGAAGCTCTATAAGTTCCATGACCACCCCTGTCTCTTGCGGAATCAAATGGCTTCATGTATTCTGTGAAATTAGTGTAGTACCTTGCTCCAATCAACTTTCTACATATGCATGAAATAAACAAAGTTATAGTACTTAAAACACAGAAGAACAACGATAACCTAGTGTTTGTATTTATCAAATTACTTGTTGCAAGTGAAATTTTTGCCACCCATGCATGCTCCTTTCCATTTGGATGGGACAGGACCAAAGTTCTTGTCATCAAAACTCTCTGATTCAGGCCAAATTCCAGTGTCGATAACGCCAATGATGACATCAGACTCTTGACTTGGAATTCTATGAACATTCTCCGACAGCCCCATGAAGTCCCAAGACCTTGTTGTTTGTATCTGCACTTTCCTACTTCTGAAGACTGAGACCACTGCTTCATGTTCTGCAAACAAAATATATGTTGTCTCATACCATTGATATGTATAAATTATTGTGTGTTACATATGCTACATTCGTGAGTTCATGATTCGTAGTACTTACTAGCTATCTTTTGACGTTCTTGATCGGTGAGATAGGCAGAAAATCCATTGAAACTTCTCCCGTAGCTCCTGAGTAATGATGATTCTGCAAGATCCCTATCCAACATTAACCATTGAGAAGTAAATGTCAGTGAAATCTGTTTAGCAAGTAAATGTTAATGAAATCTGTTGATTCACATAGGCTGTCAATTTGTTTACATTCACCTGTAAAATTAGTGAAATCTGTTTTTTTTTGCAATCATGAATTCATTGAGGTTGTCGAAAAGTTGATTTTAATTTCTGAAGTACACTGGACAAATTTATAACTGATAGCATTCCTAACAAAATAATATATCAACAGTGTATACATAAACGTTAACAAATTATAAAATGTGTATAGTTACTTGGGATGACCATAGGATCACTTAGGCATCGAGAGTGCTATCCCGGCTATCCAAAATCGATTCCCAAACCAGATCCATACCTGAAAGGAGATTATTTTAGTCACCGATTCCCGTCTCAATGGGAACAGAGATCCCCGCGAATTCTCGGGGAATTTCATTATTTTTTTTGGTTTAATAAAAATTAAATTGTAAATAATATTTTTCAATAATAATTCACATAGTAAATCTTAATATATAGATTTTCTTTAAAATTTAATATTAATTTGAATTAATATATATTTCTAGTATCAATAATAAACAAAAATAATATTATAATAATGAAAAATACCATGATAAGTAAACTTAAATCATTTAGGAGATAGAAAATTGAAAATAAAAATATAGTGTATATATTACAATATAACAACTCTTGCTTCAAAACCACTTGCTGCAGCCTTCAAAGGTTGAGTCTGTTTAGCTTTGGTGAATCCTGGTAGGAGTAACTTTGAGGATTTAACATGAGCAATGTCAGAGGTTTCCTTTAACTTATCTTCTGATATCAAGCCAACTTGAGCTATGTCAGAGGTTGCTTGCTTCAGTGTCATATAAGAACTTACTATATCTTGACTCTGAACAACTTGAGCCATGTCAGAGGTTGTTTGAGAAATCTTCTTTGAAATCAGAGTAAGATTAGCATCTTCAACAGATATTTCTTTATCCATAGCAGGCACATAAACCTTTATAGGTTCTCCAACTTTTTCTTTGCCCCTGGACCTTGGATCTATCTCCATTTGTGATTTGGCCTTAGTTGCCTCAAGATATATCCTTTCTTTTATCACAATGCCTTTAGCCTTAGGAATGTTCTTTTCAAAACAGAAGCTTCAGATTTGGAGTTGACTTTTTCTAACTTAAGTCTAGCTTCTTCTTTCTTTAGACTCTCAAAGTCCATTCCTGGATTTTCTTTCAGAAATACCTGTCTTAAAATCTCCTCATTAAGTTCCAGAAGTTCATCAAAACTTATCCTTTTACCAGTATAAGAACTTATTCTTCTCCCAGTATCAGAACTTGTTCTTTGACTTGTAGTTCCAGCTTTACTTGATGAAAAACCTTTACCTTGACCATGACCTCCACCCATTCCAGAGTTTCCCTGGTCATCTTTTTCATCATCCTTTCCCTTCAGTGTCTTGATAGGTTTGTATTTGGACTTAATTACTTTCTCCCCCTTTTTGGCATCAGCAGGTAAAAGAAGAGAGACAAGCAATTCCACTGAGGATTGGATCTCATTGAGTTGATTTTGATGAGAAGCTTGATTCTTCAAAATTTCATCAATCCGAGACTGTTGCTTCTCTTGGGTTTTCTCAATGTTGGCAATTCTGTCAAAGGTAGGTTGGAAAAACCTTTTCTTTTCAAGTTTCAGATTCATATCTTGCTGGATCAAGTTTTCTTGAATTTTATTCACCTTGTCATGAGTTATTGAGTGTTGGCCTTGAAGGTGCCTTGTACTCAATGCAGTAACTCTCAGCTGTGCCTTGAAATCATCATTTATCAGCATTTCATCAGCTTTTGCAAGATGCTCAGCAAGAATCTTTTCAGAGGGAACAAAACTAACTGTGTTCCACTCCTTAGTCCACTCCTGTACTCTAGGAGTTTCACTCCAAGGTACTGGTGCTTCCCCTGTAACAAACTTCTTGACTATCTCAGCTTTATGAACAGTTTGTTGAGGTGCATGTCCTGATGGACCAGCTGCATCAACATCTATATTTGTAGCAGCAGCTTCACCGGTAACTTTATCATTAGCAGCATCAGAACTTATAGAATCAGCATCATCAGCATCCTCTGATAAAAGAATAGTATGAGAGGCTATGGAGGCTTCAACATCATCCTCTAAGTGCTGATCTCCATCTAAGTTCTGATCAACAGCCATATTCTGATGGTCACCTAACATCTTATCTTCAGTATCTAGATGCAGAGAAGGTGTTGTAGGAAATTCTGGATTGAAATCAGCATCAAGAAGTGGTATTGTTGGTTGAGTGATTTGAGTAGGTAGAGCTTCTAAGTACAAAACCTGAGGCACTTCCAAGTTATGGATGTCAATTTTATCACTTGGCCCCTGATTATCAGCATGTACTGGAGATACTGGAGGTGTGGGAATATGAGTTATTTCTGGCTCATGAAGTGGAGAGTGATGAGTTGCATGAAGATCTGGATCAGCACTTGGAGAATTGTTAGCTTCAATAGGGTCTTGTGAGATCAGAGATTCCTGATTCCCTTCCTTAGCTGTTGCGTCCAGTCCTTTACCAGAATCTGCAGGCCTTTTAGCTAATGTTTTAATTCTTTTAGCTTTTTAGGAGACTGTAGGAGCTATATCATCAGAATTTTGCTTTCTAAGCCTTTTTAGGGGCCTAGAACTCCCAATTCCAGTATCCTTCTGAGAAGAGACCTTCCCAGCTTCTACAAATACAGGTTCTGACACTAGAACCTGTTCCTCACTTTCTGACTCATCCCTCAGAACAATCCTCCTTCTCTTCTGTTGTGTCTGAGGTACACTCTTTGTCCTCTTAGGTTTGGAAGATGAAGGCCTCACAGGATGTGATGATGGTGAAGGTTGAGATGTCTGTGATGGTTTGAAATATGTTCTGATGGAGGGTTGAGTAGGTTGAGGTTGATAAGTGGTATGCTCTGATGGTTGTTGTGGTGGCTGGGATGTGCTGGTGGGTTGAACATCAGGGTAAACAAATGTGTAGGTTTGAGGATCAGCATTTACAAGAATCTGTTTTACAGACTGAGGTATCTGTAAGGGTCTAACCACTTTCTTCTTAATGTCAGCATTTAACAAATCATTAAAAGCTCTTTTTGCAAGCTTAAAGGGTGGAATTAAATCAGTGGTAGGTTGGGGTTCATCAGCACAACAGAAATTATATATAAGCTGACAGAATCTAGCAAAGTACACTACATTTCTATCTTCTGTCATCCTATCCTTTATGAAATCTAGCACAGCACTTGTAAAATCAAAGTGAGTTTGATGAATAAGAGCATACCCGATTTGCTGACTCATAATTGGAATGGCATCAAAGTTGGAGCACTTATTGGCGAATGCCTTAGTGATACAATCGAAGAAAAAGCTCCATTCCTTCCTGATATTTGCCCTTTTCAACTGTCTAAGCTTGCCCAAACTCTTCTCATAACCCAAACTGGCCATGAGCTGCTGTAGAACAGGGTCCTCTGCTGTCGAGAATGTACAGCCTTCTGGTAAGTGGAGAGCTTTGCGAACTGCTCCAGGAGTAACCACATGCTCAACATCATTGACTTCAAATACGATGCTTGGAGAACAAGTAGCACCACCATCATCAAAAATCCCAGTTCGCCAAAATGTCAGAACTTGTTGACTTGAGGTAGTGTGAGGTTGGGTCAAAGCATACCCAATCTCACTATTTGCTAAAAAATCTTGCACAAAGTGCAAATCAGATGGAGCTTTAGCCTTGTTTAAGATTGCAACATAGTTGTTTGGTACGAACTTGGCTCCATTTACAATCAAATTCTTGGGATCCGTTCTTGCTGACGGAGATAACGGAGATGAAGATTTCTTTGGACAGTCAACAAGTCATTTTTAATGATCTCTGGAAATTGAGTCCAGAGATTATAAGGAATGTTGTTGATAGGATATTCAGTCGAAATTCCATTTTGAAAAATATGCACAGTTTCAGTGCTGTAGTTGTAAAAACAACCAAACTGAGCCATTGTTTGAGAGAAGAAAGAATTGATTTTGACTGAAGGACAATTGATCGGTTATATAGACAAGGGAAGACCAAGAGATGCACGGAATGTGAAACGAATAGAAGTAAAGCCTCGTCTCCATAGACCGAGGAGTAATAATGACAACCATTGGAAGCTTAAAACAGGAGTTAATGAGCACACAAAACAAGTAAAAAAATTACTGTGCATATACGAGTACCACTAACCCAAATTATGTTGACTGTTTATATCTCATCCAAACATATCCTGATTTTAAATATGACTGTTTCAGATTTAAGCACAAATAAGTCCAGTAAAAAATCAGGATTTAATATCAGAACTTAACAGTCATCAGAACATGACTCCTTAACTCGAAAAGTAAATGTTTTATTCCTGTAATTCTTCACACAATTACTGATATGGTTGCATCAGAATTTAATCATCAGAACTTCCATCAGAACTTGTCCTCAGAATTTATGCATCTGACACTTAAACTGTTCATCTAAAATAACATTTATCACCACAGCAATTTTCATCACTCACATGGAGTGTATGTGTGTGCAATAAGCTAAATATCAGATAAAGATTAAAGTCTGATTCACTTTAGTACATCTTAGAAATAAGGCATAACTAAGAACTTTGCTCAAAATCTGTCATTATTCTGAAGTCTACTATGGAATGAGTTCATGCATGAGTCCACCTCAACTATTTTGTGCTCATTTTATGTATCTTTTGAAATTCCTTTTTACAGTGGCTTCTCAGTGTAAGTGAGTCATGACTTCTTATCAGAATTTATGCTGTTAATCAGAGTATTTCTCCAGTAATCATAGAGTGTGAAAAGTCACCAAGAAAATTTTATTTTGCTTTACTAATGCATATAACTTAATACCGGCAATGCACTTGGGTCTTCCCTTCCACATTTTTTACTCTAGATCTCAAAGGAGTACCTGATTTTTATTTTATTTTATTTTCTTTTTCTTTTGATAAGTGAGGCTTATCAGCACTTAGTACATTCACCAGATTTACTAACATCAGAACTTAACAGATAAGAAGCATTATTCTAGTTTTTGACTTAGTAATAAGATAGACAAATTAAACTTAACTAAGCTCAATATCAGAATTTGCTTGTGTTAAAAGATTTCCACATAAACAATTACTTCAAACATGGGACCTTTAGTATATTAGAGATTACTAGGTCATCATCTAGCACAGTTATCCTCATTAGAGTGAATAGTCACAGAAACATGCATATCACTATCAGAGTTTAGAAATTCACATCAGACAACAATCAGCACTTAAGCAAATTTCATATTAAGCACTGAATACACAAAGATAGTAATATCTGTAAATACTGATCATAAAGTCTGATGTAACAGAACATAAACTAAGCAGATTTAGAGAAAGAACCTGAAACCATTCCAAGTTCATTTACCAATCTTGTAAAAGTAGCTTCACACAGTGGTTTTGTGAAGATATCTGCTAGTTGTTGATCTGTTGGAACAAAATGCAATTCCACTGTACCTTCATCCACATGTTCCCTTATGAAGTGATACCTAATGCTGATGTGCTTTGTCATTGAGTGTTGAACTGGATTACCTGTCATAGCAATAGCACTTTGATTATCACAGTAAATAGGGATTTTAAAATATGTTAACCCATAATCCAGTAACTTCATCCAAAGAATCTGTGCACAACAGCTTCCTGCAGCAATGTACTCTGCTTCTGCAATTGATGTGGAAATTGACTTTTGTTTCTTGCTAAACCAATAAACTAATCTGCCTCCAAGAAATTGGCAGCTTCCACTTGTGCTTTTCCTGTCAATTTTGCATCATGCAAAATCTGCATCTGAGTAACCTATTAGCTTAAAGTCTGATTCTCTAGGATACCATAATCCCAGATCAGCTGTACCCTTAAGGTATTTGAAAATTCTTTTCACAGCTGTTAAGTGAGGTTCTCTTGGATCTGCTTGAAATCTTGCACAAAGACAAGTAGCATACATGATATCAGGTCTACTAGCAGTTAGATAGAGTAGTGAGCCAATCATACCTCTGTAATCAGTAATATGTACTGATGTACCAATATCCTTATCCAATTTTGTTGCAGTGGTCATGGGAGTGGATGCACTTGAACAATCTTGCATTCCAAATTTCTTCAGCAAATTTCTAGTGTACGTGGATTGATAAATAAAAGTGCCTTCTTCATTCTGCTTGACTTGAAGGCCCAGAAAATAGCTAAGTTCCCCCATCATACTCATTTGATATCTTGACTGCTTCAGTGTGGCAAATTTCTTGCAAAGTCTGTCATTTGTAGAACCAAAAATGATATCATCAACATATATTTGCACCAAAAGTAAGTCATTTCCATGGTTGAGGTAGAACAGTGTTTTGTCAATAGTTCCTCTGTTAAATCCACTTTCTAGAAGAAATTGAGCTAAAGTCTCATACCATGCTCTTGGAGCTTGCTTAAGGCCATAAAGTGCTTTATCAAGCCTGTAGACATGATGTGGAAGTTTGGAAACTACAAAGCCTTGAGGTTGTTCAACATATACTTCCTCTTCCAATTCTCCATTGAGAAAAGCACTTTTCACATCCATTTGAAAGACTATAAACTTTTTGTGAGCAGCATAAGCCAAAAATATCCTTATGGCTTCCAATCTAGCAATTGGTGCAAATGTTTTATCATAATCAATTCCCTCCTGTTGAGAATATCCTTTTGCAACCAGCCTTGCTTTATTCCTTGTAATTATGCCATCACTATCAGTTTTGTTTCTGAACACCCACTTTATACCAATAACAGATCTGTTCTTTGGTCTTGGCACTAGGGTCTATACTTTATTACTTTCAAATTCATTTAACTCTTCCTGCATTGCTTGCACCCAATCAGCATCTTGAAGAGCTTCTTCCAGTTTCTTTGGTTCAGTCTGAGAAAGAAAAGAATTATAGAGACATTCATTTGATGTAGCTGTTCTAGTTCTGACACATGTATCAGGATTTCCAATAATTAAGTCAGGTGTATGTGATTTAATCCACTTCCTTGCAGATGGAAGATTTTCTCTAGAACTGGATGCTCCCCCATGATCCATGCTATCTCCATCAACATTTTCTTATGCTCCCCCTGAAATTATACTCTCTGAGTTGGATCCTTCAGAATTTGAGTTTTCAGAATTATCAGAACTTGGCTCATCAGAACTTGATGAATCAGAACTTGAAGAGCCAGTTGTAGGTTCTAATGCTTCTTGAGATGTGGTTGTATCTTCAATATGCTCCCCCTGCACAGGTGCATCTTCCTTTGGCGTAGTTACTACAGTTTCAATAACATCAGAGTTTAATCCATCAGAGTTTGCAGTATCAGGATTTAGACTTTCAGGATTTAGACTCTCAGGATTTACAGTTTCAGAATTTAAAACTTCATTTTCAAATCTCAGCTGATCATGATCATTGAAATCTTCAAGTCCAGTAATCTTCTTATCATCAAAAGAGACATTGATAGATTTCATGACAACCCTTGTTCTTAAATTGTAGACTCTGAAGGCTTTTGTGGAAAGTGGATATCCAACAAAAATTCCTTCATCATCTTTTTGATCAAATTTGGATAGCTGTTCAGGATGAGTCTTAAGAACAAAACACTTGCATCCAAATGCATGAAAATACTTCAGATTTGGCTTCTTTTTCTTTACCATCTCATATGGTGTCTTTCCATGCTTGTTAATGAGTGTTGCATTCTGAGTAAAATAAGCAGTCTGCACAGCTTCAGCCCAAAAATAGGTTGGTAGCTTTGCTTCATCAAGCATAGTTCGTGCAGCTTCAATAAGAGTTCTATTCTTTCTTTCAACAACTCTATTTTGCTATGGAGTTCTAGGAGCAGAAAATTCCTGCTTTATTCCATGGTCTTTGCAGAACTCTTCCATGATCAAATTCTTGAACTCAGTGCCATTATCACTTCTTATGATCTTCACAGAATCTTTGACTAATTTATCCAGTTAATTGACATGATCAATCAAAATAGATGCAGTTTCACTTTTTGTGTGCAAGAAATACACCCATGTGTATCTGGTGAACTCATCCACTATGACTATAGCATATTTCTTCTTTGCAATAGATATGACATTCACTAGACCAAACAGATCAACATGTAGTAGGTGATAAGGCTCAAGAATTGATGATTCAGTCTTGCTCTTGAATGAAAATTTTCTTTGTTTTACCTTCTGACATGAATCACAAAGGCCATCAGGAGCAAATACTGATTTTGGCAATCCTCTCACAAGATCTTTCTTGACTAGTTCATTTATATTGTTGAAATTTAAATGAGAGAGTTTCTTGTGCCAATTCCAGCTTTCTTCAATTGATGCTCTACTCATCAGACAGATTGTAGAACCATCAGTACTTGTTGAAAGCTTAGCTTCATAAATGTTACCATGCCTGTATCCTTTTAGAACAACTTTGCTTTTAGATTTGCTTACAACTTCACAGTGTTCTTTAAAGAAATCTACATGATAACCTCTGTCACAGATTTGACTCACACTTAGCAGATTGTGTTTAAGTCCTGGGACCAGAGCTACTTTCTCAATGATGACATTCCCAAGATTGATATTACTATATCCCAATATTTTTCCAATGTTGCCATCTCCATAAGAAACACTTGGGTCAGCTTTCTCCATAAAGTCTGATAGCAGGGCTTTATTTCCAGTCATATGTCCCGAGCATCCACTGTCCTGAACTAAGATGTTTTTCCTGTTTCCCTACAATCACAAAGACCACTAATGATTAGTTTTAAGGACCCAGACTTGCTTGGATCCTTTGGCTTTATTAAGTTTGTTAACATTTGCAGCGGATTTAGCATCAGAGTTTATGTTAACAGTTTTCTTATCAGCATTTACAGTATCAGACTTTGCATCAGAACTTATACTAGAAGGAACAATGCTAACTTTCTTTAAAAAATGTTTTATTTGATAATAATCATAGTACAAACTATGATATTCCTTACAAGTATAAATGGAATGCCATAAACTACCACAATAAAAACAAGAATTTTGTGGCCTATATCTAACAGACTGACTCTTAACTCCTGACTTTGAAGGTAAGGAGTTTATGTTCTTATTCTTCCTGCAAAAAGAAACCAGATGGTTAGAATTTCCACAGTTATGACATGTTTTTCTAGGAGCATTAGGAACAAGCTTATAATCATTGCTTTTATTCACACCTTCCTTTCCATTCCTATTTTTCCTAGGTGACTTTACCTTGTTTACATTCTTAACATCTTTCAGCTTGTACTTAAGCTGCTTCCTAGTCATTAAGCCTATGTTAACTTCAGTTGGCTTTTCCTGTTTTAGTTTGTCAGAAGTTAATTCCTCTTTAACTTCTAATTTCTCAGTATCAGACTTTACAGCTACAAACTTAACAGGTTTTACCTTTGGCTTTTGTTTAACAACTATAGGTTCAATTTCTACAGTTCCTTTATCATTCTTATCATCTCCATAACCTAAGCCTTCTTTCCAGTTTCCACTAATTAACAAATTCTGAGTTGTTCTGCCAGAGTTAGTCCAAGTCCTGATAATCTCTCTTTCCTTTTCTAACTCAATTTTTAGAGATTCATTCATTTTAAGTACTTCATCCCTAACATAGAAAGAATCATCTCTATCTTTCTGAGTTTGATGGAACATGACATTCTTTTTCTAAATAATCATTTCTCTTTTTATAAGCAAGATTTTCAGAAGTTAACCTTTCACATGTTAAAGTTTGATCTCTATAACTAATAAACATGGTTTTAAGATATCTTCTCAACTCATTAATATCATCAGTATGAAAGGCATAAGTAGTTTGAGGTACCTTTAACTCAGCAGCATCAGAACTGCTATCAGCATTTGCCATCAAGGCATAGTTCTCCTCACTTTCAGAATCTGAAGTGTCTGTCCAGCTTTTCTTCTTTGTGACAAGAGCCTTGCCTTTGTCACTCTTCATTTCTTGCAATCAGGAGATATGTGGCCTTTCTCACCACAGTTGTAGCATTTGACATTTGTGTAATCTCCTCTGTCAGACTTTCCTCCTTTACCTTCAGATTTTCTGAAACTCTTCTTATCAGAACTTGCACCTTTCTTGGAAAACTTCTTTCCCTTCCTGAATTTTCTGTATGCAATCCTTGTGATTCCTTTCACAATAAGAGCACACAGCTTTATCATCTCCTCATCGACATCCATCTCTGGTAAGCTTTCAGTTTCTTAGTCATCATCACTATCAAAACTTGATGACTCAGTATCAGAATTTGTGATGAGAGCTTTTCCCTTGCCTTTCCTTGAGGCAGCTGATTTGGGGGATTCCTCCTCAGCCTTAAGAGCAACTGTCCTTGACTTTCTTCCTTTTCTCTTGTTTCTTTGTTCCATCTCAAGTTCATGAGTCTTGAGCATCCCATTAATTTCATCAAGAGTTGTTTCTTCAAGATTATAGTTGTCTCTTATAGTGGTGGCCTTCAAATCCCAACTTTCAGGAAGTGCTAACAGGAATTTAAGATTTGAATCCTCAAGATCATATTCCTTGTCAACTAGTGACAAATCATTCAAGAGTTTGACAAATCTATCATATAAACCAGTTAATGACTCATCAGGCTTTGAGTCAAAGTGTTCATACTCTTGAGTGAGTATAGTCTTCATGTTCTTCTTAATTGATTCGGTTCCCTGGCATCTTGTCTCCAAAGCATCCCATATCTCCTTTGCAGTCTTGCAGTTGATTACCCTGTTTGACATTACATTATCAATAGCACTATGCAGCAAGTGTCATACCTTAGCATCCTTAGCAATTGATGAGATATCTTCAGCAGTATAATCACTCTTCTCATTTGGTACAGACTTTGCTGGTTGACCTGCAACTACAACAGAGAGTTTGGTTGGCTTGTGTGATCCTTCATTGATTCTGTCAAGGTATTCTGGATCAGTAGCTTCCAGAAACATAGACATCCTCATGTTCCATATGGAATATTCAGATGGTTTTAGTATGGGAACTCTAATAGTCTCATATCGACTATGGATTTGAGTCTTTGGAGGTTCTTCAGTTTTGGTGGGCTTAGTTGGAGATTGTTCTTCTTCAGACATGATTGATTTTGGATCTTAAACTATTTGTGTGTTAATACAAGGATCTGATACCACTTGTTAGGTCACACACACTGTAGAAGGGGGTTGAATACAGTGTTTAGCACAATCAAATCGAATTAAAGAACACAAGTAACAGAAAACAAACTTTATTAAACTCTGTTACAATATAGAACTGTCCTCTCTCAGTGATGAACAAATATCACGAGAGCTGTTAGGGTTACAATGAATATTATTCTCGATAATGATAACACATTTAGTGTAAACCCCATGTCTTTATTTATATACTACACTGTTACAAAATAATCTCTAATTGATATGGAATTTAATTCTGCTTCCTAAAATATATCAATCAGTTATCTTTTCTTCCAAGTATTCTATTCTTCATAGAATTCCTTCTTCATGCATGTCCCTTCTTGCGTTTGTCTTGATCTTCTTTCCTTTCAATCAGCCGCCTTCCTTATCTGAAGGTCCCCTTAAGTCCTGATATTATCTCCTGATAAATATCTCCTGGTAACTTAAGTTCTGACAACTTAAGTTATGACTTCAGTATAAGTGCTGATTTCCAGTTAAGTACTGATTTGTCCTGTTTAAGTAAGATCTGAAAACTAAACAAAAATCATATTAGACATGACATTATCAAATATATCTAACAAAAGGAGAGAAGCTCTCCGTCAGCAAGAACGGATCATCCGTCTTGCAGTGCTCTTCGTCAGCAGCAGAAGGAACTAGTCGTTAGGCTTCTTAGAGTAGGACTCAGGTTGTTGATGTTAAGAATCTTAGAATAGGACTATCTTGTAATTTTTGCATGTAATTGATAAATTTCATGAAATGTACTCATCTGATATATTAATGAAATTTCCTTTAATTACAAGATTTGGTCTTTGTTTCTCAAATTATATGACTGTGCATGTTTTAATTGCAATTTGTTAATCTTTACTTCATCGATTTTTAACTTTATCATGTGATAAATGTTTTGATTCAATTTTTGATGATTTGAGGAAACAATTGAAGGACGGGTTCATGCATCTGAACCTGTGATCAATAAAGCTGAGAATGTTACTTCTCAAAAAAAACAACAGCTCAAAGTTCTGATACTCTGAAAAGAAAGAAATCTATAAGTTATGTTGCTGCTGAAGCAACTCCTTCATTGGTAAGGAGATTGAAGAAAATGAAGGCTAGGAGGTATTTGGATAAGGCTCCATTAGAAGATACTGAAGAAGCTGAGGAAGGGGATCAAGAATCTCTGATCTCACAAGAACCAATTATCATTGAAGCCCTTCCAGCTCAAGCCAAAGACAGTGCTAATGATACAGTTGTTACCCCTCCTGTCTCTCCTATTAAAGCTACAGATGATGCTAAAGAACAAACTGAAAATTCTGAAATAAATATTCATAATTTGAATATACCTAAAGTTCTTTATCTGGAAGCTCCATCTACATCAAAGACACCAGCTCTGGAGATAAATTCTGATCCTCAGAATTTAGATGATGTTATTTCTGAATCTCCAGTTGCTTCATACACTGTTGAGCTATCAGAACATCATGAGTCTTCCTCAAGTTCTGATGACAGTGTTTCTGCTGAGCATCCAGTTCCTATTCCGGGCAAGGAAGAATTGGTGAAGAAATTTATTAAAAAGGAAGCACCTATTCCTTGGGAGGATACTCACAGAGGTGTTGAGTGGACCAAGAAGTGGAATGAATCAGATTTTGTTCCATGTTCTAAAGTTCTAACAGAGCATATTGCAAAAGCTGATGAGTTGCTCACAAATGCTGATTTTAAGATACAACTCAAGATCATAGCTCTGTCTACAAAACATCTTCAAGGTCTACATACTTCTACTCATAAAAAGGTTGATACACTCAGAGAACAAGCTGATAAGCTCGATCTATAGCTCAAGATTGATAAGAACAGGTATATCAGACCTATTTCTGAAAAAACTGAAGCCATTGAGAAAACTCAAGAGAAGCAACAGGCCCAAATTGCTGAGGTCCTGGCTAATCAAGCTTCTCAGAAAGCTTAATTGGATGAAATCCAATCTTCAGTTGAACTTCTTCTTTCCCTCTTACTTCCTGATGATGCCAAAAAGGGGGAGAAGGTAGTTAAGTCCAAATGTTCACCTACTTATGAACTGAAGAAAAAGGATGATAAAGGTGATGACCAGGGAAACTATGAAAAGAGTAGAGGTCAAAGAAAAGTTTAAGGAAAATCTTCTATTCAGAACAAGTCAAGTTCTGATGTTTTGAATGCTCAAAGACTGAAGTCAAGTGTTGATAAACAAAGTCTGATGTCAAGTTCTGATATTCTGATTCAGTCAGGATCTGAAGACTCTCAGAAGTTTTTGCAAACTCTGAAGTTAAAGGGGAAGCAGACTACTGTTTATTAAAAAAAATCCTAAAATCCAGACACTTGATAAGAAGATAGCTAGAAGATTATTTCTGAAACACAATCCAGGAATGGATTTAGAAACTCTCAAGGAGGAAGAAGCTAGATTTGCTGCTGAGAAGACAAATCTTAAGTCTAAAGCTTCTGATACAAAGAAACCTCCAAGGCCTAAGGAAAAAGGCATTGTGATCAAGGAAAAGTCAAATTCTGAAACTTCAATGTTCAAGACTAGATCACAGACTGAGAGTGATCCCAAAGACAAAGGGAAAGGAAAAGTTGATGAACCAACCAAGCCACTGAACATGAAAATTTCTCAAGATCTGATGAAACCAATGTCCAAAATGGTTCAAGTAACTGATGATAATCTTGTTAAGGATGAAACTGTTCAAATTCTGAAAAGAAGAAAGATAATTGAAGAATCTAAAACAACCTCTGACACTGCTTAAGTTGTTGTTCAGAATAAAGGACATCAATGTACAGAAGAAACATCAAATTCTGATCAAGCTATCAAGACATCAACTACTGACAATCCTCAAGTTGATTTGAATAAAATGACAATTGCTGATAAGAAGAAGTTGTTATAAAAAGAAAGCTACTCCAGTTGAACTAAAATCCACTCTCATGATTAATCAACTCGCTACATTTGGGTTGAGAGCCAAGCAACCTAGAGATAGAGCTGGATTAGGTTCTGACGAAGAGAAGATTCGAACATGAGTAGAGGTTACTCTAAGAGATCGTTTCATGTTGACAGACAAATCATATGAACAAATCAAACAAAGGCACCCTGACAAGGTGTTGTCTGCTCAAATTGTGATAGATGCTCATGACAAAGAGAATCTAAAAGAAAAATTGATCTTATTTCTCAATGATGGAAGGACTTATAGACTAGCTGATACTGATGTACTAAAGAAGTCTGTCAGAGAGCTTCAACATATTCATTATCTTCTGGAAGTAAAATCTGATGTTACAAGAAGATGGTCAGAATACATTTTGAAGGATATAAGAGATCTATTCAGAATCTCTGGTACAAAGACTTCTCATTAAAGTCCAATGATTACTGAAGGTGATGGAAGAGAAATTCCTATGCTGAAGAATTCTGCTAAGGTGGAAGTTATTCTGAAAGGAAGATGCTTATATTATAATGAAAACTCTTCACATCCTAAGGTTATCAGACTTGGTGATGGACTTGAAAGAACATCCATTCAAGCTCTCAGGACATCCATTTATCAAATTGGTGATAGTAAAGAAGAAGAACTGATGCAGGTCAAGGCACAGTTAGATGAAGTTCTGAAGAAAGCTAAAGATAATATGATAAATGATTTTGTTAAGAATCATTATGGATTCAGATTGATTCAGTGATGTTGGTAAAGCTGGATGTTTTGTAAGTTGTAGTTAATAGTCTTATTAAACTCTTATTGCATTTGAAATTAAATGTTTTTGACATCATCAAATCTATTAACTTGTACATTCTTGCATAATTTACAAGTTGGGGGAGATTGTTGGATATATTTGAGATGTCATGTCTAATATATTTCATGTTTAGTTTTCAGATCTTATCAAATAGGAAATATCAGTTCTTACTGGAATCAGGACTTACTGGAAGTCAGGACTTATGGATATCAGGACTTTGATTATCAGAAGATAATATCAGAAGATGGATATCAGAACTTAAGTACTGGAGGACTAAGTTAAGGAAGGAAGCTGATTTACAGGAAAGAAGATCGAGACTAATACAGAAGAAGATATGCATGGAAAGAGTTAGAGGACTAGAAGAATTGTACTCCCTCCGTCCCTTTCAATTGTTTACATTTTTTGGAGAGTGTCCGACACGCATTTTAAGGTGCATATTAAGTATAACTCTGTAATATTTTTTACAATTTTGTTTTTCTGAATAAAAATTAAAACATTTAACTTTTATTCAGAAAAAGAAAATTGTAAAAATAAGTTACATAACTATACTTTTTATGCACCTTAAAATGCGTGCCGGACACTTACTCAGAAATGTAAACAATTGGAAGGGACTGAGAGAGTATAAGATATCTGATTGATATATTTTAGGAGACAGAATTATATTCCATATCAATTAGAAGTTATCTTGTAACTGTGTGTCTATATAAACACAGACATAGGTTTACACTATATGTGTTACGATCATCAAGAAGATCATACATTGTAACCTAGCAGCACTCGTGATATTTGATCATCACTGAGAGAGAACAATTCCATTGTAACAGAGTTTATTATATCAAATACATCTATTTTCTGTTACTTGTGTTCTAAATCGACTTGATTGTATTCTACACTATATTCAACCCCCTTCTACAGTGTTGTGTGACCTAACAATATTAATTTAGTTCGTAAAGTTATTTTCAAAAACAAAAAATACTTATCGGGTATATAAAGATTGTATCGAGATTTTAGTTGCGTAGGTGATTGCAGTTGTTGTGAGTGATTTGGATTATAAATGGTGATTGTTAGATTAATTGTTTGGATTGATTGACTGTTGTCATTAACGTTGATATTGTGTTCGACGGGTAGTATGATAAATAAAGGAGACGCTGCCCAATTTTCGGGTACGTATCCTGTAAAATATCAGAAATATCTATCGAATGTAAATAGTTATACAGTTACAAATAAATAATTTATAAAATATAACGGATTATTATTTCCTAAAACAATGAGTATAGATGTTTCCCGAAAATGAATATTGAATCGAGATTTGAATATATGAATCCGGTATGTTACATGTACTATAGTAATGTATATAAGTACGAGTTGGGATTGTTATCATTTGGGTAGGATTGGTATCGAGGATATGTCAAGCATAACTGAGTGTCTAACATAGAGTATTTCGACCCTGTAGGTTCTAGTCGGGCAACCAAAAGTGGACATTGGGCTAAAGATGACCTAGTGGTCAGTCGACGAGCTCGGTAGGGTTTCAACCGAAAAACCTGAGTGTCGAAGTCGAATCCAAGATGATCTAGTGGTTGGACGTTAAAGCCTGAGCGTCACAGTCGGCATAGAGTCGATCAATAATATTTGTAAAGCCCTGCAAGGCAAGTATTTTTGAACCTTTCTCGAGATATATTGTAAATATTTCTAAATTCTCCAGTGTTATCGCTAGTATTCAAAATATTTTTGTTTTATGTTAAGTACTTTGAATGATTCAGCCTGTACTCTGATCACCTCACTTGATCTTTGAGATGTAAGCCTTAATCTTTTTAAACCATCCATTGTTGATTTACAAGACACTAAACCACACAAATGCAATACTACCAAACAAAGATATATATCCACCATATACCAAACACTGGAACATACATGCTTAAACATACCGAAACTTTTATACCCAATCATACCTTATAACATCAAATGACTAGACTTTGTGAAATCACTGCTCATTTAATCCCTGATTCTCTTACAGGCTAAAAACCATTCCTCATACATACCTTGATATACCCTTTTGATACCCATGAATTGCATTACGCTTTTATTCAAGAGTTTTATCATCATTGATTATGATCTTGTTTTATTGAAGTATATTGTTTATCATACTGAACTGTTTTAGAATTGGATAGTTTTCTTATGTGGACCAGATTCGTGGTCAGACCAGATTCGTGGTCGAGGTAGGCCAATGTGTGCCTTGGATCCAGTCATTAGAGCAGAGCCGTGTGCCTTGCTCGGGGTTAGTGCATGACTGATTAGCAGCCTAATCTTGGTTTTAAAACTTAAAACAAATATCCAATTTTAATGATTGTTTAACAAGAAACTTGATTCCTCTGGATCATCTCGTTTGATCATTATTTAACCTCAGTTATTGTTATTATGACTTGCTGAGCTAGTTAGCTCACTCTTGTGAATCTTTTTATGTATTCTACAGTTAAGAAGGATACGGTTGATAGCGAGGTATACTAGTTCAATGTACGAGCTAGGATTCCAGATTGAGTCGGATCGAGCTAGCGGGAGCTTATTACGGTAGTGAGATAGTAAGATTGTAAGAATAATTTCATTATCAGTTGTAAGTTAAATTAGTTGGGATTTGGTACGTTGTAATAAAAGTTAAAGTTGTGGCTTGTTTTCATACTTTAACCTGTTGCGATCCGTGGTTATGTAAAGTAGGGTCATTGCAAATGATATTTCTTATACAGGTTTATATATTGAGTAAGTGTTGTGGACCCCAAACTTCTGACCCGGGTTTGGAGGGCGCCATAGGTTGGTATCAGAGATACAGGTTATAAGTCACTGAAACAAGCCTAGATTGTCGGGGTTGGGTAGAAGGTTAGGATTAGGAATAGGAAATAGAAAGATAAGACGTCATGAGGTTGAGTGTGACTGTAAAATAGGTGTTTGGCATGATTCGTATTGCGGTTCGATATTCTTAGCTTACGACGTGATTTCCGGATAACAGCAATGGCAGATCCTATTTTTCTTATATTATCTGATCATTTGGAGCTTTTCGTTCAAGGATCGTCATCTTCTCCCAGATTTGATTTGCACCTTGTTCTTCCATCAGTATTAATGGTATTACCTTTTGTTATGACAGTTGCACCTCTTCAAGTTATTCTACGCTATTCTACCACCCCTTGATATGAGACTATCTATTTAAGAACCTCCATCTGTTTATCCTTATTTTACTGGACATTCGGCTGTGAATGTATCTTTTCAGTTTACCCTATACCCTATTCTATATCCTCATATTAAAACCTGTCTTAAGGAGCAACAGTATTTATGAGGATGGATTTGATAACTACAGTAAATGGTGAGTACCTGAGATATAAATAAAGTTGAGAAGAAGCTTAGAAAGAAGATTGAAGTGTTTTGGAGGATAGCTGTTACCAGGTTAAAAGAAGCCATTAGTGACTAGGCCACCCATGACTAGCTTGTGGGATGGATTAGATAAGTTTTGAAAGAAAGTTAGAGAAGATTACGGATCTGGAGCTTTCTTAAAGTTAAAGTTGTGGCTTATTTTCATACTTTAACCTGTTGCGATTATGTAAAGCAGGGTCATTGCAAATGATATTTCTTATACAGGTTTATAAATTGAGTAAGTGTTGTGGACCCCAAACTTCTGACCCGGGTTTGGAGGGTGCCACAACACGTGGCAAAATCACTACCGTCCAGGTAGCCCGAATTCAGAACCTTCCAATGGTTCGGATCCAAAAGTACTTTAACTCATAACAGACATCCACGCGTTCTTCAGTCCAAAAACTCACCTACGGCCCAGATCAAAGGTACCAACCCCTAAACCCTAATAGGATGCCTATAAAAGGCTGAACAAAAGGTGTATTAGGGGTTACTTCATCCTTACTACATACACACATATATACACACACCACACCCGTATAATTCCTATTTTACCCATTTCTTCTCCAAAACCCCTTCTCATTCTCACACCAGAGGTGCCGCGGGGAGGCCACCCCCCTCCGGTTCTGTTTTGCAGGAACCCAACCAATAGCTACACCACATGCCGCCATCATTCATGTTCAAATGGAGTTTGAGTCCGGGTTGAACAAGGAGACTACCCCGGGGTGATCTGGGATTACCATTGGCGCTAGAAGGAGGGGTCGAACCTCCAACCTAATGGTGTTCATTTTCACCTCCCTTACTCCACTCACTAGATCGGAACGCTACAATCCAGTAAGAATCCTATTCTTGCTTTCTCAGATCTACTTTTTCCCATAAACGTGTTTTCTTCAAATACTATTAGTAGATTTAGCTACCCTTGTCATAGTGTTATAATAGTTTTGAAGCTCGTAGTGGTGAATACAATGTGTTTTAGATCTAAAATATATGTATCAATATTTGAGTTTGCGAGAATATTACTGTAAACTTGTAATATTGCTAAGTGAACATGACAACAAGGAAGAACAAGTCAGCCGTTTCCGCCTCTGTTATGCCGCCTCCACCCTAACCCAGGGATGGGGAGATGGAAAATGTGGATGAAGGGCTCCCCGTAACCCGGACTCACTCTCAACCCCCCTAACCACGAGATCAAAGACTAACCACTGAGAAAGCTACCCACAAGTATGTCGAAACTCCAGCCAACCCATGGGGAAACATAACCCTGGAGCAGATACAAGCTGCAATGAGCCTGTGAAAGGAAAAGTATAATACTGATCCTGAGACCCGCCCAGAGGATCAGGAAGAATGTTAGGTCCCGAATTATCGTAGAAGGGGGGGGGGGTTGAATACGATAATCACTAAATTAAAAATTCTTTCGAATCTTTAGCGGATATAGATTTAGTGCTCGGTTAGTGGTTTCGTGTTCTTAAGAGGAATAGTGTTTGGAATGATAAAAACAAGGAACACAAGATATTCAGGGAAATATATATTCGTATATAAATCCTCGAGGGGTGTTGCTACACTCTGGTAAATAAATTAGCCGACTACAATCTAAGAACAACAAAGTTCTTAGCTACTACAAAGATTTACAAATCAAATCCTATACAATGATCTAGCTTTTGTTTGTCTAAGGTTTTAATTACCGGGTAACGATTATAATGCCCCTATGAATATACAAGAATTAAATCGGGCATTACAACATTACTCCAGTGAGAAGTTAAATGGATATACAAAAAGCTTGAGTTTCTCTGTAAATCTTTGCTGTCATTTTCACTACTCTCTTGGGAGAGAAGATGAACAGAAATTAATCCAAAATGAATGGCTCTTTTCTTTTGCTGCAAATTGTGTAGACTTTATATCCAATAAATTGTGTGGCTTAGGAGAGAGAACTCTATGGCGATCAAGAGGAATTTGTTTTGTGGCGACCAGGGAAGTACTAAAACAAGTAAACAAAAACAATAAAGGAAGTCACCCGTATGGCGACCAGTGTAGCTCTACTCTGTGGTGACAATTACAATTACTAGTACATTCTTTTGTACTTAACCTTTTTATTTTTCTTCCTTTACTTAACCACATGCGACCACTTGGGGTGGTGTGGTTTCTTTTGTTTTCTTTTTGTTCTTTTTTTATTTTTATTTTTTCTTTTTCTTTTTTTCTTTTCTTTTTGTTCCCTTTTTTTGTTTTTGTTTTTGTTTTTTTGTTTTTGTTTGTTTTTTTTTGTTTTTGTTTGTTTTTTTTTCTTTTCCTTTTTTTCTTTTTGTTTAAATTATAACTAAATTAATTTATAAAATTAACTTAAATATAACTTATATAAATAAACTAATTTAGATTTTTAAAATAAACTTATTTAAAGTTTATAAGATAAATCATTTTAAGTTTATTAAATAAATTATATTAAAGTCCACTAAATAAATTTATTTAATTTAACAATTAGACTTTGAGCTTCGCCAGTCCCTTGAGTCGTTTAGCTGTATACCCCGCGCACCTCTTCTCGTACTTTAACAGATAAACGCTCAATTCACGTACATTCCTCAACTTAACAATTCTTCTATAACTAATACCCAGATTCCTTTCACGAGCTGTTGACGCCTGGTGCAACTGGTCTGGTTCACAGACGACTAACCCCGATTCAGGTCTTCGTATTGTGGCCTTAATTAAATTGTTAAGCTTCAAACAACTTTATCGCTTCGTACACTGACTGTCAATAAAAAACTCTACTTTCACTGGAATCCTTTATGGTACTTTAGACAACGTCTTCATTATATTATGTCTATACCCTGTCTTCAATTCTTCAGATTCCTATGCTTCGAACACTGTCTATCTTCAATCAATCCTAATACACTGAAATCTTCTGGTAGCACTTGTATACTGAATCTTCAACATTTCCGAAATCCTGAAAGTCTTTAACCTTTGTTCTTCACTGAGGCATGATCATATTAATGAACTTCTTTCAGTGACCTGTAAACAGACTTCAGTCTTTCTTCTAATCTTTTGATTCTTTGTATTTGTCTTGTCTTCATTTCTTATGATTTCTTGTATAGACGTAGTATTATAAACCTGTCCTGTTCTAGTGTTGTTATCGTGTTGAGTTATCACGTAAGTGTTCATACAGCTACGCAGTCTCACTAAAAATCTCCCCCTATTTGATTGTTAAACCTAACAAACAAATTAAATAGAGAGGATAACTCAACTAACAACTATAAAAAGTAAAGTACCAGGACTTGTAAATAATGCTACTGGTTTTCTGGATCAAATACTGCATTTCCAGATTTCTTGAGTAACTGAAATGAAAGATGCTTGTTCTTCTAGCACTAAACTGATCTTCAAGTAGCTTCATCTTCATTTCCTTGGTTCTTCAAATATCTTCCAGATAATACTTCTGAGTCTTGAAGTAATCATCAGCAGCTTTTCTTGTACAACCACATTTCCTGTTGATAAGCGTATATCTCTCTTACTTCTCCCCCTATGAGAATCAACTGCTTAAAAGAGATCACCTTCGTCTACCACCTCTCCCGTACAATAGGATCCGCAGATAAGAACTAATGGTACTCCCCTTTTGGAAAACAGCTTCTCCCCTTATGAAGGATAGTGATGAACCAAACCACTTCTTCTGATTACCAGTAAATCACCTTGTGTTTTACCACCTCTCCCGTACAATAGGATCCATAGTTACAAACAACAATGGTGTGATGTAGTGTACATGTGTTTTACCTTTTTCCACATGCCTGCTATTTCTCTTCCTTAGTTGAGGAATCCTCCAAACTATTATATAAGCTTTTATCCCCCCTAAGAAAAGAAATGAATGCTGTTGTCTGAAGGAGTTCTCATATTTTACTTGGTTGGAAAATAAATAATAAGTTAGAGTCTGATCAACTATGTCCCTTAAAATTCTGCAAAATGGCTTCACTGTTGATCATCATGTTAACCAATATTCCCAACTCCTTATACCTCCCAACTGTGAGATCACCAATTGTTACCAATTGTTACCAATTGTTATGTCCCAACTGGTTAGGTCTCGAAATATTCTAATCCAATCTGTTAATTTAGGTTCCTAAGAGTTAGGTTCCAATCATAAACATAATCGAGACTCGGAGTATCAAGAACCATGTTTAGGGATAGGGAATGGGATGTGGTGTTTCTCTTTCTTCCTCACTGTGAGTGTGTGGTTCTGTTTCGTGTACCTCACATGTGGTTCACTCTTCTCTCCACTCGTGTTTACACTCATTCTCACAAGTGTATCACTCCTCTCATAGCTCCAAAATCCAGCTGTACCTGCAAGGAAAATCACCTTAGCCATCCTTAAGGAGGTCACAGGTGGTGCAATGGGAGTTCGCAAATTCCCATCCTCGTTAGACTCGTTAGATGAATCTGAGTCATAATCTACAAGTTGCTAGTTTCCCTTTTAGGGTTCCAGATTTGAACTCTGGGAAGGTAAACAATGATCTGAAGGTTAGCATAAAGATCAAAGTTCCCTTCTAATGTCTGTAAAGACATTTCCTTGTGACTCATCAGGTAATATCTGAATCATTGTCAACAAGTTGCCGATCTGCACCTATGTCAGATCCACTATTTGCAGATGCATCCAGGGGATTTAAGCCTGGGGAGGTAGACACTGACCACTGACATATGGATATTGGATAAGTATCCTCTCCCAACACCTGTAAAGGCAATTGGTCCATTTAAGAACCTTGAACAATCGAATATGACCGTAAAATGGTCGAAACTCTTATTTCCGTCAACTCATTCTTTGTGTGTGTAACATTTCCTTGTGCATCAAGAATTGATTATGTTTGAGGTGATGACACTACATCGGATACCCTAGCCGACAGGCGAATTTCAATACACGCACCCTGTTGAGAGGATGAATCTAGTAACTGTTTAGTACTCATCTTTGTAGGAGACAGAGCTGCTGGGTTGACTTCAGAACCTTCCTTATGTGGTGCACTAAGGTAATTTCTCCTTCACGCTCATTCATACTTCATTTTAGTGGTAAGAGAGTGTTGGTTGGTTCTGTTTCTGTGTTTTTCTTACAGTCTGGGATAGAAGTTTTAGGTTTTCAACCTCATGACTATCAAATGAAAGAAGGCCATTGGAGGCTGAACCTGTATCACAGAACATATGGCAATGTGGAGATAAAATACACTTAAGATCTATAATTAATGAAAATTATGCATTTAATCTTTGAGAGAAGTGATGTACAATAGTGATTTCAAAAGATTTTGATGAAATAAGTAATCACCATTGAATTTTTTTTTTGATTTTCTCCTAAAACTGTTCGAGTGCACAAGTCTATTTTTATGCCTAAAAAGATAAATGATTTGATGAGACACAGACTAATGACCTAGCAGTATTAAGAAGAGAAAGAAATATTTTGTCTTTCAATATGAATGAGTTTTTGTAAAAGCATTGATCACTTAGGGTAAAGTCTAAGCAATTTTCATTCATATCAAAAGCTCCATAATCTATCTTTATAAGATTATAATCAACAAATTTGTTTATTGATAAATATCCTTAATAAAATTGACTATGCTGCTAATTTCAAATTATAGTGAATCTGTCAGATATAGCAACTCATATAAATCCATTAGAACTTAAAATCTCACAATTATCTGCAACAAAATATTAACAATATATCATTGTTTGATACTTGTCAAGTACTTTGGATACCAATAATTATGTTACATCCTATTTCAATAAATTAAAATAAGATATCAATGAATAAAATACCAATTATCTATCAACTAGATATTAGTATTCAATATCATATTCTATACAATTGTTAACTCCTAACAACTGTAATATCTCAAACAGTGTTGGTTCGATAAATAAAGCAACATTAACCAACATTTACTTGTTTGCAATCTTAGAAATATTCTAAGTCCCATATACTTTGATCCATTGAGTATTGCATCGATTATCAATGTGTTTAGGAATTTACAAGTAAGTATAAAAATTATTCTAAATTGACAACATATGGTTACTTCTAATAAAGCAATCAAACATTTTAACCATAGTTGTACTTAAGAAAAATTTATACACTTTCTATATTAGTATAAGTGACTGAAGATAAGCATTGATTACTTAGAGGAGTTCTAAGTAATGTCACAAATACTAATACTTCACAATTAGTTCATAGTTAAACTTTTAACTAAATATCATTAACTGATATAAGTCAAGAAATTACACACAACTAATCATGCTACAATCATATTCTGATTTCAGTGAATTCTTGAGATATAAGCATTGCTAAATTCACTAAAACCAAAATCTCATAATTAACTTATAAAACATAAGTTACAATCAATATACTAGAAATCAATTTGTTGACAAATTTAGTTATAATCAATCATGCTGCTTATTTATTTTAAGTTAGTTTGAATTATGGAGCAAATAAAATTATTGAATTGCTTCAAATTCCATAACTCAAACAACCCAAAATAAATATTAAATAAATAAATACTAAATATCTATGAGTTAGATACTAGCACTTAAATATTTATAATTATCCTTGAATAATCACCAATAGGATATTTGATTTATACACATGGAAATCACTCTCTGGATAATTAGTAGTTTTAAAAATACTTTCTAAGTATATAAAATATTGAGAGTTTTATACACATGCCTTAGAAAATACTTCAACTTTCAACATTAGTGATTTTATATTGGCATTGATTACTTATAACAAAAATTCTAAATAATATCACTAATACTAAAAGTATTACAATTATTCGTACATGATACAAATAACTATATTGCATATTATTTTAATATAATTTAAATTATGAGAATGATATAGAATGGAATTGTCTACAGTCATAATTTAAATCAATTAAAATAGTATTCAAACTTAATGCTATAATACTTAACTACCACAAATGTATATGACATTGTAATCATGATAATCAAGATATTAGCAGTAAGTACGAGGTACTGGATTATCGATAAATTCACAAGTCCTTTAGATATTGAAGATTTAACACTTGTGAACTTATATTAAGAATTCCTTACAGATGGGATTTCCAACTAATATGCAACGAATGATATCCCACACTTACAAACCAGTCTTGAAAGATTAATTTTAACAAGTGATTTAATAATTATTTCTGCAAGTAACTCTTTGACTAAAAGACATGCTCTCGAAATAAATGATACCTGGTGTCAAGGTGCCTTGTCATAGAGTGTTCCACATAGTTGTTGAATTTGAAGTTGTTTCTCATCATAACAGGAAATCAATCTTCTTCCATGAAGTTGACAGCTTCTCGAGATGCTTCACCTGTCACTTAAATTGACATCTTCAGAGATGCCTCTCCTATCTTTCTTACAACCTGCATAATCTATATCTATATAGCCAAACATGTTAAGCATAATATCTTTAGGGTACTTTACTCCAAGAGTTGATAGTCCCTCAAGATATCTAATAATCTTGTTAATAGCTATAAGATTGGATTCTCTACGATCCACTTGGAACCTTGCACATTGGCATCTTGAGAACATTACATGTTGTCTATTAGCATTTGAGTAAAAGAGTGAGCTCGTCATACCTCTATAGCTTGTCATTTTACCTGAGTTACACTGATCAAGCTTTAATGATTTATGTTGGTAAATAGTCTTGGCATGTTCAGAATCTTCCAAAAAATTTACATCTTCAAAAGATCCTTAAATTACTTGTATTGCCATCATTCTTTTTGTTTACTTGAGCTTCTAAAAGAAATATTCTTTTGGTAATTCCAAATAGAATTGCAACCTTTCTAACGTGCTCCTCCATACCTACTCTGCAATTACTTAACAAATAATCTTGCACAAGTCTTTGTTAGTAGACCAACATATAACATTATCATTATGTCACTGCATATATAAAATAATATGTTTGTGCCTAGTGATAAAGAGAGTTATTAATATGACGACTCTATTATTTCATATTTGACTACAACTTCAGTTAGAGTGCCATACCATGTCCTTGATGATTTCTTGAGTAGTATACTAGTTCATACCAACCTGAAGTGAGCTTGTGAAGTGTTACATATTGAATTCTCAATGATCAGAAGAAGCTCATGATCTGGCTGTTCGGGTGTCATCGGGATCTGATGTACCGTCAGGATTTAATATGTCATCAGTATTTGTATGACATCAGTATTTGAAGACAGTCAGCATTAGAGGATTTATTCTGTTCCTTATAATGTGGAGCAGATATCTGGTACATCTGAGTTAGGACTTTATCTATTTAGTTTAAGATATGTATCAGTTTCAGTTAGTTTTTGATAATGCATATATTAGATTAATCTGTTGTAGCTGTGTAATATATAAACACAGTTTAGGTCATCACTTAGTGAAATATACTCGAGGATCATTCGACCTAACAGCTCTCGAGAACATCAGTATTTCTTGAGAGGATTTTGTAACAATTTTTATCAGAAATATAAAAAGCTGTTATATTTTATTACTTGTTCGAAACATTTATACAATTGTATCGACCCCCCTTAAACAATTGTATCTTTACTGGGCAACAATTGGTAACAGAGCACACTGATAAATTTACAATCAGAAATGATCTAAACATGTCTTTGAACAAGTATGAAAGCATTAAAATTCCCATTATGAAAAATACTGAATATCCAACATGGAAGGTGAAGATGTTCATGTACTTGAAAGCTACAGATCCAGATTATCTAGATGCAATCAATGATGGACCCTTCATTCCAACAAAACTGGTGCCTGCAACTCCTACTGTTGCAGAACATTATCAACTGAAGAAGAAGACAGAATGGACACCAGAAGAGAAAGTAGCTGTGCTGAAGGATGCAAAGGTAAGAAATATTTTGCATAACAGTCTTGATTCTGTGATGTCAAACAGGGTTATAGCCTACAAGACTGAAGAAATCTGGGATGCTCTTGAAACTCAATGTCAAGGAACCATGGCTATCAAGAAGAACAGAAGGGCTGTTCTGATTCAAGAATATGAACATTTTAAGGCCAAGCCTGATGAAAGTCTCACTGACATCTAAGACAGATTTCTGACCCTGCTCAACAATCTGTGTTTGGTGGGAAAGGTGTATGATCGAGAGGATTCAAACACCAAGTTTCTGAGAGTCTTGAGTGAAGAATGGGAGACTCAGACTTCAATTATACGACATCAGTATGATTTGGAAGTAATTACTCTGGATGAAGTCTATGGCATGCTGAAAACTCATGATTTGGAAGTTCAGCAAAGGAGAGAGGAAAAGAAACAAAGGAAAATCTGTTGCTTTGAAAGTGAATGATAAAGCTTCAAGAGAAAAGTCTGCTGGAGCTGCAAGAAAGAAGAACAATTTTCCAGAATCAGATATTGATGATTCATCATCAAATCCTGATGATGATACTGATTCTGAAACTGATGAGAACATGATAGATTCTGATGTCATGCAAATGGCCGCATTACTGGTTAAGGGCTTCAGGAGGATGCAGTTCAGGAAGTCCAAGAACAACATAAGCTTCAGGAAGAAGTTTACTGGAGGTGAAAGGAAGTCAACTGGGAGAAAAGATGGAAAGGATCCTAGAGCTGGGAAGGTAGACAAGACAAAGATCAAATGCTGCAACTGTGATGAACCTGGTCACTTTACCACAGAGTGTAAGAAAACAAAGCATGACAAAGGGAAGAGCAAAGCCCTGATCACATCAAGCAATAATTGGGGGGACTCCTCTGATTCTGAAGATGATAACACATGCTATGTACTGATGGCCAGTCTTGATGATCCTGCTGCTTCTGAGCCTAAGGTACAAACTCCTTTCTTCTCTTTTGATACTGAAAACATATCTGAATTGAAATCTATTTTAAAATCTTTGCATGGTAGTTTTAAGAATAAGACTCTAGAAAATGATAGATTTATAACTGAAATTGAGATCCTAAAGTCTAGGAATAAACAGTTAGAGTCTGACTTAATAAATCAGATAGATTTGAAGAAAGAATGTAAGAGATCTAAAAATTCAGTTAAGATTCTTGAGGCTAGATACAGTATGTTAGAAAAGGATTTAGAAAATGAGAGAAAAACCCTTAAAGCCTGGACTGTTTCAGGAAAAAAGTTTCGTGAGATAATCTCAAAGAAAAACTGGAAAGAATGCTTAGGCTATAAAGATGGAGTTAAGGATGTTGACATTGAAAATAAAATTACTCTTAAAACTCATGTTAAGTTTATCTCTGCAAAAGCTGATGAACCCATATCCACTTTTGAAAAGGGTTTAACATCAGTATCACAAGAAAAACTGGTAAGTGATAAAACTCTAAGAAAGGAAATCAAATAAACCATTGTGTCTGTTAAGAAAGAAAAGAACATAGGACTTTTGTCAGCAAGACAATTGAAAAAGAAAATATCTGAGACTACTGATAAACCTCAAGCAAAAAGTCCTAAAAGAAACATGAATGGTAAGCAAGGTATTTCTATGGATTCAAATTACAAGGTTGTTCCCAATGCTCCTAGGAAAACTTGTTTTAACTGTGGAAATACTAATCATCTTGCTATTGATTGCAGGAGGAATAAGAAAAAGAAAACTGCTATTCCTGAGTCTGATGTTAGGGGTAGATCAGTATTTTACAAACCACAAAATCCTTGTTTCCATTGTGGTAGTAGTTGGCATTCGATTTATACTTGTAGTTCTTATCACAAGTTATATCACAATTACTATGAACCTTTCCTAAGTTTAATAAAGTTGCTTGTGTGCTTAATTCTGTTGGTTTTGCTAAAATTGCTTCTGACAAGACAAATCCTGACAAAGGAAAAACTGTCTAAAGTACTCATGACACACAAAGGCTTAAGTTGTCAAAAAAGAGGGCCCAACAAGTGTGGGTCCTTAAAAATCCTTCTAATAATTACTCTTCTGATTATAGGGTAACAAGAAAAATACACTTGTCCTGGATAGTGGATGTTCAGGACACATGACTGGAAATAAAACCCTGCTTTCAGAATTTGAGAAGAAGGCTGGCCGAGATGTATCTTATGGAGATGGAAATGTAGGACATACTCTGGGATATGGAAACTTGATTATTGGAAAAGTGGCAATAGAGAACATAGCTCTGGTGGATGGACTTAAGCATAATCTTCTGAGCATATTCAAATCACTGACAGAGGTTATCATGTGGTATTCTATGACTCACACTGTGAAGTTGTTCATAACAAGTCAAAGAAAATTGTCTTGATAGGATACAGACATGGTAACATATATGAAGCAAAGCTATATGAAAGTCTTGAAAAGGAAGCTACTTGCCTTATCTCTAAGGCATCAGTAGATGAGAGCTGGAACTGGCATAAGAAGCTCTCACATCTCAACTTCAGTTCAATCAATGAACTTGCCAAGAAGGAGCTTGTAAGAGGATTTCCAAACATGTTATACTCAAGTGATGGTCTTTGTGATGCTTGCCAAAATTCTAAACAAAGAAGAGTATCTTTCAAAAGAAAAACAGAATTCTCTATCTCTGAACCATATCACATGTTGCACCTGGACCTTTTTGGATCAGTGAACATTATGTCCATCAACAAGAAAAGGTACACACTTATAATTGTTGATGATTTCACTAGATATACATGGGTCTATTTTCTACACAGAAAGGATAAAACTCCAGAAATTCTTCTGGACCACATAAGGCAAATTGAAAATGGATCTACTCATAAAGTGAAAATCCTGAGAAGTGATAATGGCACTGAATTCAAGAACTCAAAGATGGAGGAATTTTGCAAGTACAAAGGCATAGAGCAATAATTCTCATCTCCTGGTACACCTCAGCAAAATGGTGTTGTTGAGAGGAAGAACAAAACCCTGATTGAAGCTGGCAGAACTCTGTTAGAAGAAGCAAAACTACCCACTTACTTTTGGGCTGAAGCAGTAAACACAGCATGTTATACTCAGAATAGCACTCTGATAAACAGACATGGTGTTACTCCTTATTAAATGCTAAAAGAAAAGAAGCCTAGTCTCTAATATCTTCATGTATTTGGATGTAAGTGTTTTGTTTTGAGAACTCATACTGATCAGCTTGGAAAGTTTAAATCAAAGGCTGATGAAGGAATTTTTGTTGGATACTCACCATCAAAAGCATACAGAGTGTTCAATCTGAGGACATATACTATAGTAGTCTCCATAAATGTATCTTTAGATGATAAGAAGATTCCTGGTTTTGAAGAAGACACTCATAAAAGCTTAATCTTTGCAAATGAAAATGCATTGATATAATCTGGATCAAACTCTAATGAACTGTCAAATCCTGATGATCCAAATCCTGATACTCCTTCAGATTCTGAAGACAATCACTGTACCAATGAACCTGTACATGTTGAGGGGAAGCAATAACAAGGGTCAGCTGATGGTACTAACAATGAAGAATCATCTCAAGATTCTTCTCAATCTAATCTCTCAGAATCCAATGCTGTTTCATTTGGATTTTGTATGTGTAAAAGTGTTTTACCATGACCCCGCTGCGTTAAAAATCCAACAATGGTATCAGTGCATAGGTTGTATGCATATAGATCTGTGGTAAAAATTTTAGAATTTTATATGCTTGTATGAATTAATTATGATTTTTACAAGTTATATCATTGATTAATTTTGTCTGATGAGAAATCGTTTCTCAGAATAATTTTGAATGTTGATCTGGGTTCTACAAGTGTTGTAGATCGTCTGGGTATTTTTTTTCATAATTTTAGGATGTATAGATTTTTTATTATGAATTTTTGAAGTTGTTGCAATTAAAATTCGTAATTAAATAAATCTTATATATATATATATGAATTATAAGTATGTATGCATCTGCTGTATCTGCTGGTTTGTACTGCTATTTGTCTGCTGTTCTTTGTGGAATGCACGGTTAAAGGACAGAGAAGGATGGCTGCACGGCAATCGAGGAAGCTGTTGACGGCTGCTGAAAAAAATAAAAATAAAAAAATAGGGGTGTAACGCATTCCGGGAATGCGTTACACACCTGTGGCGCATTCACGGAATGCGTTACACCCTTTAATGGCTGAAAAGGGGTGTAACGCATCACCGGAATGCGTTACAGGTCCTGTAACGCGATCCTGTAATGCGTTACAGCCCGTCTGTTGATTTTAAAATTGATTTTCTGGGAGTTTCGTAACTCCGTTTTGGGCGTGCAATATACCGTTGGATTCATTTTTCCGAGACGGATCTAATGGAGTGATCAATTTTAGTTTATATAAAAGTTTTGAACTGTTTATATTTCCATGAAGTGTTTTAAAGATATTTTTGACTGTTTTAGCTGCTTTTAAATGCTTCATGTGATACATAGAGATGTATAATACTTAGACTAATGTGCTAGATGATGTAACATGCCTACCTTGATGTTTATTCATGTTGATATATGCTTAGTTTACCATGCGATGATAGATTTAGGTGAACTTAAATGAACATAAGGCGCTTGTTAGACAACCTAGTATAGTGAAATAGTTTCATAACCTTAATAACAATATTATGAATACAATTATGAGATTCTTGTGTTTATGAAACACGTAATTGAATATGAATTTTCGATATGAGAGAAAGGATGATTCTGTCAACAACAGATTTCTATCTGTAAGAAAGGGTTATTAAGTGACGCCTCTTGACAATGCTCCACCCGATCTAGGAATCGTCTGATTATTGATTATTGATTTGAAATATTTAATTTAAAAGGAAGAATCTCTTTATAATATGATTATGATTGTAACGTAATATAATCCCTCTAAAATTAAATAATATCAAGTAGTAATTGGCCAATGACACAACGGGCTTGTGTCGGTCATAGCCTTCCAACATGATAGAAAAGTAGTTCTTATTTTTGAATCATTGTCGGTTCGTGCTACAGCCGAGGGCTTTGATTTCGAAATAAGAAATACTTGTCTATTACATAGAGATATGTACATTGAATAAGAATCTAAAGGTCGGTACGTGCTACAGCCGTGGGCCTTTGGGGACTGATTCAACTGTACGGAATGTTGGGTTAGACTTGACTTAGAATATTGAGTTTGTCGTGCTACAGCCGAGACTCAATTATTCAAGAGGCTAAAGTTTGATTAGGGAATAACATGAGATGTAATTGACAAGAGTTGTCTGCCTATTGAACATTACATGGCGGTTCGTGCTACAGCCGGGGTCGTGTAATGAATGTAGGATCCCTATTCTCACTAGCAATATGAATGCTTAATTTTTCACGTAGGGGGTTGAATAAATTAAGAAAACTAGTGGGAGCCACTTATGAATAAAGACCCGATTCATATAGTGTTTTGAAATGAAATCGAATATTTGCTAAGTGTTGTTATGTGTTTATCATTTACAGATTTACTTTGTACGTTATATCTTCTGTACTATCACTCAGGAGCATACTAGATGCTCACAAATTTACTGGTCCTAATTATGCTGACTGGCTTTGAAACTTGAGAATTGTTCTCAGGATTGAGAAGCTGGAATACGTGATTGACTCACCTAAGCCTACTGAACCTGCTAGTGATGCACATAATGATGAACATGTTGTGTATCGTAAGTTGATAGATGATGCAAATGTTGCTCAATGCATCATGCTTGCTTCCATGAACATTGAGCTACATAAGCAACATGAGCATATGGATGCTCACACTATCCTCATGCATCTACAAGAGTTGTATGATGTGGCGGGGAGGACAGCTCGATATGAGATATCGAAGGAGTTGTTCGGTTGTAGGATGTCTGAGGGATCATCTGTGAATGACCATGTACTTAAGATGATCAATTTGATTGAACGTCTTGGACAACTTGGTTTTGCCATGGATGGGGAGCTGAGCCAAGACTTGGTCTTGAAATTGCTTCCGAGTTCGTTCTCGCAGTTTGTTATGAACTTTCACATGAATAAGTTGGATGTCAGCCTGCCTGAACTCCACAACATGTTGAAGACTGCAGAATCGAATTTTTCCCCTAAGAAGAGTTCTGTTCTTCTAATTGGTGAAGGTTCCAATCCTAAGAAAAGGAAGAGGAACCCTTCCAAGAAGAAGAAAGTAGGTGTAGAAAAGCCGGTTCCACCAAAAGCTGAAGACCCCAAGAGCAAAGTTGTTTGTTTTCACTGTAACAAGGTGGGGCACTGGAAGAGGAACTACAAGGTTTACCTTGCAGAATTGAAGAAGAAGAAGGGTAGTGAGACTACCGCTTCTGATTCAGGTATGTTCATGATAGAAGTGAATATGTCATTAAATCAAATTTCTACTTGGGTATTAGATACCGCCTGTGGTTCTCAAATCTGCAATTTGTTGCAGGGACCAAGGAGAAGTAGGACTCTTGAGGAAGAGGAGGTGATTCTACTGATGGGAAATGGAGCAAGAGTTGCTGCTGAAGATGTAGAATCATTTCATTTACATATGCCTACGGGCAATACTATTGTTTTAAATAATTGTTATTTTGTTCCCTCGATTGTGAGGAATATTATTCCCATGTTAGACTTGGCTGGATTTTCATTTATTATTGAGAATAATGAATGTTCTATTCTTAGAGATAATATTCTTTATGGACGTGGTACTTTAAATAATGGTCTATATAAATGTGACATAATTTACTTCAGATTGAACAAACTAATAAAAGAAAAGGGATGATGAAAATCTCACTTCATTGTGGCACTGCAGTCTCCATTTAGTAGACATGGAGCGAGGACTGCAAATTTGCTAGGAATGGTACACACAGATGTATGTGGACCAATGTCTAAGCAAGCCATGGGTGGATTTTCATACTTCATTACTTTCATAGATGATAGATCTAGATTCGGATATGTGTTTGATGAAACACAAGTCTGAGGCCTTTGAAAAGTTCAAAGAATATAAGTATGAAGTGGAGAAACAACCAAACATAGTATTATAACTCTTCGATCAGATCGAGGTGGTGAATACTTTAATGGAGTGTTTCTAGATTATCTCAAACTAAATGGTATAGTCTCCCAGTGGACTCCTCCAGATTGGTATCTGAAAGGAGAAATCAAACTTTGTTAGACATAGTTCGGTCCATGATGAGCTATGCAAATCTTCCAGTATTCCTATGGGGTTATGCATTGGAAACCTCAGCATATTTACTGAATATGGTGCCTTCCAAATCTGTTCCTCAAACTCCGTATGAGATATGGAAGGAAAGGAAACCGAGTCTTAAACACGTTAAGATTTGGGGATGTCCAGCTTATGTCAAGTAAGTTGACCCAGATAAGCTGGAATATCGATCCATAAAATGTAGTTTTGTGGGATATCCTAAAGAGACTTTAGGGTATTACTTTTACACCGATCATCGGGTGTTTGTCTCCAGACATGCTACCTTCTTAGAAAAGGAGTTTATCCTTGAAGGAAACAGTGAGAGAAAAATTGAACTTGATGAAGTTCAAGAAGCCCAAACTACTACGGATCAAGTGGAAACACCTGTTCTGACTGAACAACCTTTTATGGAACAGCCCATTCATAGAACAGGGAGAGTGTCTCGCCAACCTAAGAGGTAATATGGCCTTGTCATTAAGAATGACAATGAGTTGTCGATCATTGATGATGACGACCCTGTGACCTATAATGAGGCTATGAGTAGTGTTGACTCAGAGAAATGGCATAGTGCCATGAAATCCGGAAAGAAATCTATGTATACGGGATACAAAAGAATGATTAGAGCAGATGGCCAGGTGGAGACCTTTAAGGCCAGGCTTGTGGCAAAAGAATTCAAACAAAGGCAATGGATTGACTTTGATGAAACCTTTTACCTGTAGCCCTGTTAAAATCAGTTCGGATTTTGCTTGCGAATGTTGCTTACTACGACTATGAGATCTGGCAATTAGCCAGATGGTTTTCTTTCCAAGAGAAATGAAAACCTAGTGTGTAAGCTGCTGCGAACCATATGTGGTTTAAAGCAGGCTTCTCGAAAGATGGAACATTCGTTTTGATGAGACAATCAAAGAGTTTGATTTTATCAAAAACGAAGAAGAACCATGCATCTACAAAAGGGTTAGTGGGAGCGCGATAACATTTCTTGTATTGTATTGAATTAGAGTTGACACACATAACAACATAGCAGACCCACTCACAAAGCTACTTTCTGAAAGTCACTTTGATCGTCATAAAGACTAGATGGGTATTAGATACCAGAGTGATTGGCTTTAGTACAAGTGGGAGATTGAAAGGAATATATCCTAAGTCCAATCATGTATTAGGATTTAGGAATAACTTCCTGTGTAATCTGTTTTTGATTTCATTGATATTAATAAAAGACTTGCTTTGTTTTTATTACGGGCTTTATCTATTTAAGTGTTTAAATAAGATATACCATAGTTTAGAGTAAAGTTTTTTATGGATTATGATGAGATCATAATAGTGAGACCTAAAAAGATGATAACTCTAAACTTAAATAGTTCCTGGTCATAGGATTATTAACTGGTAATTAATAATCCGCAAAGATCGGTACATACTATGCTTGCTTCATTATGAAGGATGTCTGTTCTCATAGACATTTGTGTGGTGACACTATAGCTAGTATGTAGGTGCTTATTATGGAATAAGTTCACTGAATATGACTCGCACAGCTGAACAACTGATGGAGTTCACTCACGTGTCAGCAGTTGTTCACATAGTGATAGTTGTACAAGTATCCTTAGACTTGAGGTCATCATAGTCATCTTGTGTACACTGAACTATGCTTTGGTTTAGTTCTTAGTCTCTAGGGACAATTATTAGGGCTCTTCTAGGTATAGGAATTTGTACACGAAGATAGTGTATGATCAATAAAGGATCTACCCCTTCCAGTGAAGGAAGCGAATGTTCAAGGCTGATCCACTTATGCTAGTTCAGGAATCTCTGGCCAGAGTAAATGAAATTAGAAAGGAGTTTCTAATTTGCATAGAACTACGCATAGTAAATGGTAAGCAAGTGATTGAATTAGATAGGCTTGACACGAGATCCATGCCTTGTATTTAATCGGGACATTGTAGGGTAGAAGGAGTTTATTGTACGGTAACTATTCACTGACAGGTTCTTGGTATTCTAAGCAGTGAATTCATATTATCCGGATAGTCGCGATATGTTGAGAAGCATCACTCACGATGTAGAATAAATGTGATTAATTAATTAATCATATTTAATAAATTAGAGAATTTATATAAATAATGATAAAATAGTTTTATTATTATTTATTTCTACTACCGGCTTAATATTGAACCTACAGGGTCACACCATAAAAAGAGAATGATTTAATGGTGGAGGAATTAATTAATAATGGCTAATAATTATTTATTTGTGAAATAAATAATTAATTGGAAAATTTAATAATTGATTAAATGAGATTTAATTGATTATAAATTAATTAAGAAAAGTTCTTAATATTATTAATTAAAGGATTTAATTTTTGGAAATTAAATCAAGAGAGAGAATTATTTATAAAGTGTTTAGAAAAAGGATTAATGATTAAAAGGTGTTTTAATTATTAATGAGAATAATAAATGAGATAATAATAATAATATTTATGGGAAAATTTCAGCTGAAAATTTTGCCTATAAATACACTATTATAGACCCTATTTTATTCTAACCCACAACCAACCCGAAAACCCAAAAAGTTTGGAAAACCCAATTCTCTCCACCTCCTTCCTCCTCCTTAACATCGTTTTCTTTTTATGGTGTGACCCTGTAGGTTCAATATTAAGCCGGTAGTAGAAATAAATAATAATAAAACTATTTTATCATTATTTATATAAATTCTCTAATTTATTAAATATGATTAATTAATTAATCACATTTATTCTACATCATGAGTGATGCTTCTCAACATATCGCGACTATCCGGATAATATGAATTCACTGCTTAGAATACCAAGAACCTGTCAGTGAATAGTTACCGTACAATAAACTCCTTCTACCCTACAATGTCCCGATTAAATACAAGGCATGGATCTCGTGTCAAGCCTATCTAATTCAATCACTTGCTTACCATTTACTATGCGTAGTTCTATGCAAATTAGAAACTCCTTTCTAATTTCATTTACTCTGGCCAGAGATTCCTGAACTAGCATAAGTGGATCAGCCTTGAACATTCGCTTCCTTCACTGGAAGGGGTAGATCCTTTATTGATCATACACTATCTTCGTGTATAAATTCCTATACCCAGAAGAGCCCTAATAATTGTCCCTGGAGACTAAGAACTAAACCAAAGCATAGTTCAGTGTACACAAGATGACTATGATGACCTCAAGTCTAAGGATACTTGTACAACTATCACTATGTGAACAACTGCTGACACGTGAGTGAACTCCATCAGTTGTTCAGCTGTGTGAGTCATGTTCAGTGAACTTATTCCATAATAAGCACCTACATACTAGCTATAGTGTCACCACACAAATGTCTATGAGAACATACATCCTTCATAATGAAGCAAGCATAGTATGTACCGATCTTTGTGGATTATTAATTACCAGTTAATAATCCTATGACCAGGAACTATTTAAGTTTAGAGTTATCATCTTTTTAGGTCTCACTATTATGATCTCATCATAATCCATAAAAAGCTTTACTTTAAACTATGGTATATCTTATTTAAACACTTAAATAGATAAAGCCCGTAATAAAAACAAAGCAAGTCTTTTATTCATATCAATGAAATCAAAAACAG
Source organism: Apium graveolens (assembly GCF_009905375.1). Taxonomy (NCBI): domain Eukaryota; kingdom Viridiplantae; phylum Streptophyta; class Magnoliopsida; order Apiales; family Apiaceae; genus Apium; species Apium graveolens. Next base: position 171,174,776 of record NC_133647.1, on the reverse strand, counting down.
ATTACACAGGAAGTTATTCCTAAATCCTAATTGGACTTAGGACATATTCCTTTCAGATTCAACATCAGATGAACATGAGTCAAGTCCTAATATCTCATCAAGAGATCACACAACAGATTCAGGGGGAGCCTCAAATGCATTTAAAGAGGCATACAATTCAAGGGGAGCATCAAGCTCCAGAAGGACACTTCCTAGTGCTAGAAAATGGACTAAAGATCATACTCCTGATCTGATCATTGGAAATCCTAATGATGGTGTAAAGAGAAGAAGTGCAACTCAAAATGAATGTTTATTTCACAATCTACTTTCAAAAGAAGAGCCAAAGAAAGTAGAAGATGCACTCAAGGATGCAGATTGGGTCATGGCAATGCAAGAAGAATTGAATGAATTTGAAAGAAATGAAGTGTGGAAGCTAGTGCCTAGACCTAAGAATAGGTCAATTGTGGGCACAAAGTGGGTCTTTAGAAATAAGACTGATACTGATGGAACAATCATCAGAAATAAGGCAAGGTTGGTAGCTAAAGGATACTCTCAACAGGAAGGCATTGACTATGATGAGACATTTGCTTCTATTGCTAGGTTGGAAGCAATCAGAATCTTCTTGGCATATGATGCTCACAAGAAGTTCAAGATCTTCCAAATGGATGTCAAGAGTGCATTTCTCAATGGAGAACTTGAAGAAGAAGTCTATGTTGAACAACCACCAGGATTTGTGGATCTCAAACATCCTGACTATGTTTACAGACTTGATAAAGCACTCAATGGACTGAAACAAGCACCTAGAGCATGGTATGAAACCCTTGCTCAGTTTCTACTTAAAAGTGAATTCAAAAGAGGTACAATAGATAAAACCCTATTTTATCTAAATAAAGGTAAAGATTTGCTTTTAGTCCAAATTTATGTGGATGATATCATTTTTGGATCAACTAATCAAACACTGTGTGATAAGTTTTCAAAGTTGATGCAATCAAGATATCAAATGAGTATGATGGGAGAGATGAGCTACTTCCTAGGCTTGCAGATTAAACATACTGATAGTGACATCTATATCAATCAGTCCAAGTACACAAGAAATCTACTGAAGAGGTTTAATATGCAAGAAAGTGCAACTACAAGTACTCCTATGGCAACTGCTACAAAACTTGATCCAAATGAAGGTACAACAGTTGATGTAACAACCTACAGAGGTATGATTGGTTCTCTATTATACCTAACTGCTAGAAGGCCAGATATTATGTTTGCCACTTGTTTGTGTGCAAGATTTTAGGCAAATAAAAGGGATCCGCGTCTTATTGCAGTAAAGAGAATTTTCAGATACCTCAAGGGTACTATTTCACTTGGACTTTAGTATACAAGGGAAGCTGACTTTGCATTATGTGGATATTCAGATGCTGATTTTGCTGGATGTAAAATAGACAGGAAGAGTACATCAGGGAGCTGTCAGTTCCTGAAAGGCAGATTAGTCTCATGGTTCAGCAAGAAGCAGAAATCTATTTCTACTTCAACTGCTGAGGCTGAATATATTACAGCTGGGAGTTGCTGTGCTCAGTTGTTATGGAACACAGCTGTGGTAAATCCAACACATACTGGCTTTTCCTTTGAGTATAAGGACCGAAGATATGAAGTTGATTGTGATATTCTGCTTCAATCCTTGAGATTGCCTGCTCTTGATGGTACTCCTAATACTCATACCACTGAGCAGTTATTTGATATGCTCAGGACTTTAGGCTATCAAGGAGAAATCACAACCATTGGAAAATTGGCCAGGACCAAACTGAAAAGAGAGTGGAACTTTTTCTTTGACTGCATCAGTAGATGTTTCTTGAATAAACAACAAACTTTGATGCTCTTCCATCCAATTCCCTGAGAATTGGGTACTCTCTTCTTAACTATGGTAATTTTGATTATGGTAATACTATATTACAGTTTATAATTGCTAGGAGAGCACATGCTTCAGGAGTAATAGGGTATACTAGGTTTTTGCAACTAATTTTCAATTTTCTATGTCCTAATGCTATGTTTGAAAAAGCAATCACTGATCATATTAAAAGGGATGAAAATAACAAATTTTCAGGACCACCCTTTCTTCCTAGAGAGGTCAGGCAATTTTTATTAAGAAATAGACCTACTCATACACAAGTTCCTGTAAATCCTGATGCTGGCACCTCTGTCACAGTTCCTGATGCTAAGACTCAAGAAATCACCCATCTTGTTTCTAACCCAAGCGTTTCTTCTTCCAAACAGCAAACACAACAAGCCTCTAAATTAGCCTCCTCTGCTGTCTCTCAAAAGACATCAGTTGTAACAAAGAAAAGGCTATTTAAGAAATCTGTCATATCTGGACAGAAAGCTAAACAAGTCTCACTGAGTAAGAGTGAGAAGAAAGAAGACTGCTTTCCAACCAGGAATAGAAGACTGAACATTCAAGAAGATTCTGAATTAGATGATCATATGCCAATAGGGTCCCTGTCAAAAATCAAGAAGTCCATTGATCAAAATCCTAATGACTTGATTGACACTACTGGAATCAAGGAGCCAACTACTGATACTAGTGCTCTTCTTGAAAAGCTTCCAGTAATTAAAGCAACTGTTGAACACAAGAAAACTGCAAAGAGCCAGTTGAAAAGAAGAAGTGAAGAAGTAGTTGGATACATCAGAAAGAAGAAGAAGACTCAGCCTCTTGACAAGGATGTTAGTACACAAGAACCATCTTCTCAAAGGGAAGATGCAAACACTGAGACTGCACGGATCATTGTTAATATTGCTCAAAGTGATCTTCTTGCTGACTCTGTCCAACTACTCCATGAAAAGCAAACTCATTAAGAGATACTGTTACAGGTGGATGCAATCATTGATGATCCTATTTTTGAGAAGAGCACACAAGAACCTTCACCAAGCATTGCTGAAGCAGCTCAAATATCTCAGACTCCACAAGAACCATTAGTTCAAAGTACTGATGCTGGTCTTTCAACTTCTCCTAACAGATCAAATCCTGATGATACAACAGCTCCTACTGAGAATCATCCTTCAACTGCACTAGCTACAATTGATGATCCATTATTAGTTGCTAGTTTGAAAAAGCATCCTGATGTGCTGTTTGTCCTCCACTTTCATCACTTCCACTTGAGAAATCACCTTCAGGTATTGCTAACTTCTCATATATTCTCATGTTTGTATGATTATAAATAGTCTCTTCTTTGAGGTTACCTCTATTTATATTACAAGCATACAACTCTTCTCAGCCATCTCTCATTTCTTTGCTATATGTGTGATTGAGCCTTTCTGAGAGACTGTGTGAAAATATCAGATTTAAAAAAAAGTAAAAAAAATATTTTGAGTGGAAGTCTCCTGTATTGGCAAAAGAAGAGTTAGTTTTGAGACAAGAATCTTATAAGTTTTTCTTTACTTATAAAGTTTCTTCTGTGAGAATAATGTTACTCTTAAAAGTAATATGTTGTGTGAGAAGTGATGAGATCACTTGAAAAGAACAGAGAGATTTAGGTGTCACTATGTTTCTGTTTCAGGATCACATCAGCCACATGCATCTCTTTTAAAGAATCTGGATAAAGGCAAGGCAATTCTGCCTGATTCTGCATATTTTTCTGATGGCTTGTCTTACTCTGACAATGATAGTGATGACGATGATTCTGATTCAGCTCAGCTTAAGTCTGCAATTAATGCATCTAAGAAGTCCAATGTTGGTTCTTCTTCGCACTTCACTGCAAATCCTTCTTATTACAATCCTGGTGGTGAGTATTTTACACAGACAAAATGGGATTATAAATGGAGACTTGCAAATACGTCTATCTCATCTGATGTTGGCCTGCAACACATTCACCGTGCCTATGATGAAATTCAAACTCCTTAGACCTAGCAATTCGGATAACCGGTTCGGTTTCGGATCGGATCAATTTTTGGATCGGATTAACTTCAGTTATGATATATTCGAGTCTGATTCAGTTTAGATCGGATTTTATTTGGTTCAGATCTACTTTCGGTTTTGAATAATTAGGATCGGTTTCGGTTTGGATCAGATTGATTTCGGCTCGGATCATATTCAGATTAAAATCGGTTACAAATTGGATTAAAATCAGATAAAATTTGGTTCATATTTTTTCGGATTTTTATAATTCGGTTCAGGTTTTTTTCAGATCATAAAATTTGATTCGGATCGGTTTGGACCTTGACAAATGAATACATTTGAAATTATTCATTCAATAACTTATGAATAAATGAATTATGTTGATTATAGATAAATGAATTTCTTTTTTAACACCAAAATGTATTTTTTATATATTAAGATAATTTTTTTATTTAATTTCTTATATTTATGTTTTTTCAAGGAGTCGAGTATTTAACTAGACGAAAAAGGTGTTAAAATAATTTAACTCCCCCATCCCATTTTATATTACAATTTTTTCTTTTTTGGATGTCTAAAAAAATGAAACTTCCATTTATAGTATTAGTTTATGATTATCACAATCATTCATTCATATCGAACGAGACCATATAATATATAATGGAGGGAGTAATAATTAATATATATGATATAATTATTTATCATTTTGAATATTTATTATATATATAATTTAATTTAAAATATATAACATTATTAAACTAAATAAAATTTTTAAGATCCAGCCTATAAATTGAGATCAATTTTAGATTAAAAATTAAGCAAATTCATTATTTACCAATTTAAATAGTAATTACGTATACGATAATAAAAAATATTAATTTGTTTTTTCAATTTTAGTAAATCATAATGTTTGACTTAATTTTCGCTTAATCAGTTCGTTATTCAGATAACAACGATCAGCCGGTAATTACCGACTTTTAGAACACAGTCACTGAACTATCTTAAATTTACATATAATTAGAACGTATTAATAATTATCGACTAATGAGGATTTGACGTGTACAATCGTTCTGTATATTTTCGTGTCTGATATTTTTATGATTTTGATTATCAGAGGAAGCTAACAGTGTTTTGGTATCAACTAGCTCTGAGTTGTTGCCTGGAACTTACTCAGGATAAACATGACTTGCGGTCTTTAAGAAAATATATATGAATGAGTTATGTAAGGGCTCTACTCTAAATTTTATGTTTTTAAATTTATTAGAGCTCCTTTTATATTCAAACTCTTTTAAACAAAATTGTTTCTTATTTTCTAGGAATTTGTTTAAGACCGTATTTGTCCAATTGACTTTCTACATGATCGGTATTTCTAGGATTTGTTGATTTCGTCAAACCAGATAAAAAATGTCGCGTTGGCAGAAATGTCAATTCTATTCTTATAAACATGAATAATCTCCAACGTACAAAAAATGACTCGATGATATCCATCAATAATGATCTATATAACCTCTATTCTTTGATTTTTGCATCAGAATCCAGATGTTCTGTTTGCTAAATCCTCTTTTAGTCGATTGAATCCTAAGCAGAGCCAGTGTCTGGCGTCTACGAAGAATGCAGTCCATCTCAGCGAGAATCCTCTACAACCAATTAACGGTAACTTAAGAAAATTGAGATCAATTTGAGATTAAAAATTAAGAAAATTATTTACCAATTTAAATTGTAATTATGTATACGATAGTAATAAATATTTTTTTTTTCAATTTTAGTAAAACACGATATTTGACTTGATTTTCGCTTAATCAGTTCGTTACCCATAATACAATGATTAGTCGGCGATTACCGATTTTTAGAACACAATCACTGAACGATCTTAAATTTATATATAATTGGAAAGTATTAATAATCGTCGACTAATGAGGATTAGACGTGTGCATTCATTCGTTGTATTTTCGTGTCTGATACTTTTATGATTTTGATGATTAGAGGAAGTTAACAGTGTTTTGATATCAACTAGCTCTCAGTTGTTTCCTGGAACTTATTCAGGATAAACATGACTTGCGATTTTTAAGAAATATATATGAATGAGTTATATAAAGATATACTATATATTTTATGTATTTAAATTTATTAGAGCTCCTTTTATATTCAAACTTACCATCTTGATATCCTTTTAAAGTTCTTTTTAATATCATTAATTCTCTTGCTGCTAAAATCAACTTACTATAGTATATTAAATTTCCTAATTTTTTTAATACCATCTTTCATTTTTCTTCCAAAATCAACTTAATATATTTTATTTTCCTAAATACTTTCTTTGGATGTTTCTTGTAAAGAAGAAGACGAGGGAGGTGAGGTGTTTTTATAATTTTCTCATATTTTTTATTATTAAATAGAAAAAATATTTCATTGATTATTCACTTTACAAATAATATAATTTTATGATATTAGATTTGTGATTAATGGGGGAGCGACTCCTTTAAGTAAACATGTTTATTAAGAGAATAACTTTTTAAACTTCTTTTTTATTATACTAATTTATTTATTACGTAATATTAGAATGATAAAGATCATACAAGAAATATAAAAAAATAGCCAAATATTTTTTTAGAATGCTGATACGAAGAGCGGCTTGTTAACTAGTTGACCTAAATTCATAAGTTAGATATCAAAAATTATATTTACTTTAATATTTTTCTATATTTTAAAAATATATATTACTTTTGCATAGTGCCTTTACTATAAGTAATGTAATTTTTTATTACCTTAACTAAAATATTTAAATTAATTAAGAAATTATCTTAAAATACCGGGTAATTAAAAAATGTTAATAAATTGAAAATTTAACAAAAATTCTAATTTTATTTTGAAGGGGCAGATAAATATCATTGATCGTGTGTATTCGTGTCGACGTGTCTCGTTACTCCTTAATCGCCCATGTTTCTATCCCACTCTCCCCGTCCCAAACTCCATCTCCCAGACTCTCAACCACGTTTTCTCGCACCTTTGGAGGAGTATCCTGTTTAAGTATGGTTTTACAATTCAAATATTTTCCTCAGATTTCTTCATCGTATACGAAGGTACAAAACAGATAATTTGAATTTGTGATGATAAACCCTAATTTTGTTTTGGGGTTTTTAAAATTTTTTGGTTTTCTCTTTAGCGCTCTACTAGTCCACTACTAGTAAATATTAATGATATGATATATTTTAGTTATGTTTGTAATAATATGATTTTTAATACATTTGTGTATAGTATAATGTTGACAGTAATTTTTTGTTCTTTTATTGGTTTACAGGCTTGCCGATTGTTGCATTTAAGTTATGGTAGAACTTTCAGATACAGAAGTTGATGGGAGCGAAGTTCAAATAGATGGTGATAGCATTGCATCTATGACTTCTACACATCTACAACCCTTAGAAAAACCCCATGGGAGACAAAGCAATTGATGGACTGTGTTTGAGTTCATAGATGGAATTGATGTTTCTCCAACGTCAAGGAGGGCGCGATACACTTACTGTAAGAAAGAAACTTATCTTGTTAAATCTGTTAATGGTACCTCTAACATGAATAAACATATGTAAACCATATATTCAGTATCTTAAATCAACTGGAGCAATTCCATAATTAACTCAAACTCGCTATAAGGAATTGTTGTCTAAGGCAGTTATCAGGCATGGATATCCTTTTTCATGGGTCGAACATGAGGGAAATAGAGAAATTCATACATATCTTAATCACGAGGTTCAATCCATTACTAGGAACACATCCAAAGCTGATTGTGTAAAATTGCATAAGACTTTAAAAGCCCAGTTATTTAAGATTCTTCAAACTGTTCTTGGTCGGATTTGCTTAACTTCTGATATATGGACTTCATGTCAAACTGAAGGTTATTTGTGCTTAACTGCATACTACATGGATACTAAATGGAATTTAAATAGTAAGGTTCTTAATTTCCTTCATCTTGCGTCTCCACACACTGGATATGCTATGTATAGTAGTGTGTGCATTAATTCGAGATTAGGGCATTGAACATAAAAAATTTTCAATCACCCTAGATAATGCTTCAAGTAATGATAAAATGCAAGATTAGTTGAGAGACTCTCCTAATCGTCAAGAGTCATTGTTATGTAATGGTCAGTTTTTTCATATTTGTTGTGCTGCTCATGTACTAAACCTCATTGTTAAGGACGGGCTCAAGATGATTGATCATAGTGTGGAAAAGGTTAGAAAAAGTGTCAAGTATGTGAAGTGGTCAGAAATCAGAAAACAGTCATTTGAGACAGCGGTAAAATATGTTAGGATTACCGAGACTAAGGGATTGTGGTTAGATGTTCCAACTAGGTGGAACTCTTCTTATATGATGCTTGATAGGGCTCTCTTATATCATAGAGCATTTGTGGAACTGAGTCATGCTGATAGTTCGTATAAACATCTTCCAAATCTAGATGAATGGGAAAAAATTCAAAAAAAAAATGAGATGTTTTGGAACCATTTTATGATATAACCGAGTTGTTTTCTAGAAGTGATTATCCTACTGCTAATTTGTATTTTGAGAATGTATGGAGGATAGCTATGCATTTAAGGGAATTATCGACTAGTGACGATATTGATTTGGGAAATATGGGATTAAGCATAAAAGATAAGTTTGAAAAATATTGGTTAAATTATGATGTCGATGATGTTCAAGAGTACAACACATTATTTGCCTTTGCTTTGATACTTGATCCTCGATATAAGGTACAATCCCTTAAGCTATGTTTTCTAAAATTATATGATAATCAAGGTGGTATAGTTGAGCTTGCTAATGTGATGTTAAAGCTGAAAAAACTCTTTGTTGAGTACATGCCAAGGGGCATAATAATTCAACATAAGCATCTTCTAGCATATCAAACCCAGGAACTTCCAAGAGGCCTAGATTTAATCTTGCTGTAAGTTTATATGTTATCTAAATTCAAGTCTTTTATTTTTATTTTATTATGTAATTGCTTTTGGTGATGTAGTTTAATTATTAAGTTGAATTTTATTTTCAGGATTTGGACAACCAAGATTCATTGGATGTCGCCATAAGGTCAAAGTTGGATCTCTACTTGGTGGAGCCCAGAATTAATCGAGACAAAGAGTTAAACATTTTGGAGTTTTGGGGTAAAAATGAATCAAAATATGGCGAACTTTCATACATGGCGAGGGATATTTTATCTATTCCGTTGATGATAGTTGCTTCAGAGTCTTCCTTTAGTATTGGTGGAAGGATTTTGAACAAATGACGAAGTTCTTACCTCCCCGAAAATGTAGAGGTTCTTATTACAACTCGTAGTTGGCTACATGGTTATGAAGGTGCGTAGAAATATTTATGCTAATCTTTTTAATACACCAGCTCATTTATTAACAAATTATTTATATTTGTACAGTGGAGGAAACATAATGCATTGGTACAGAAGTGCATTGGTCTTCAAAGGAATAAATTCAGTGGATTATCTACATTAAGGTCAGTTAAAATGAATTCGTATAATTATATTTTAGTCTACTGGTCTGATTTTCTGTCTACTATAGTTTTATCACCTTTTTTTTCTACAAGTATAAATATTTTTTATTTTTATTTTTTTACAACAGATCAGGGGTTTTTGCACATTGCGGTGAAGGTTCACCATAGATCGTATTTCCAAATTCGTCAAAATTATGGTTGTATGCCTAGCATTATTGTTGAGTTGTGTTAGATATTTGGTCATTATTATTAGTAAAGAACAAATAGTTCTAAGGTTTCTACTTGGTTTATGGATTTTGACATTTTAATGGTTCTAGTGGACATTTTTATTTCTGGATTCCAAATAGCTATTGCAGCAAATTAAGTCTGCATTACTGTACTTATGTGCTCACTGCTTAGCTTACTACAATAATTCTAATACTAGACCTGGAGTCTGCTTACTGGCCACTGAACGTGTGTTATCTTAATTTCACAGTAATACTAGTTAATGCAAGTTTGTAAGAGGAAGTTAATATAAAAAATTACTAATTATTATCCATTTTTTATCATTTTCATGCTGCTAATTAAGTTCACCAGTATAGAAGTAGTAACTTATAGACTTGCAATCATATTATTAGTACAAGGCTAAGTGAGTCAAAAAAGGAGGATTGTTAATTCTTTATTTCAGTTCCAACACAGATTTCCCCAACTTTTTTCTTCAGCACCTCATTCACTCAAACTCCTTAGAGGTTGGTTGCTATTAATTTCCAGATTTACTACATTTTGTCATTATTGCTGTTGCTGCTGCTAGTTTGCATCTAACATCTCAGTATTTGATTGTGCTAGTGAAGTGTTTGTGTTACGACCGGCATTTTATGTAAAAATATCTGTGGATTTTGTGTGATATTAAAGCCGTAAGTGAATATACTTAATGGTTGTGCCTTGTGTGAATAAAAAATTTCTGCATTTTAAATTTGCTTTATGTAGTATATGATTTTTCAAAGCAAGAGTTTATTTATTTGCTTTATTTTTGATTTATAAGGAATATTCTAAACCTTGGAGAAATTTTCTTTTAAAAGTTATTTTATTCACAAAATTCAAAAGTAGTTTTATAAAATTTCTAAAAATCCAAGTTATTTTATGGTATAAATTTTATAATTTTTGAACTTGTATTTTATTTTATAAAAATAAATCTTTATAAATGATAATTGTTATAATTAGCAAATTACATAGTTATCCTTGCATGCAAAACCTTCTATATATTCCAAAAGGGCTAAAGAGTCAATAACCACCCCACTAACTCTTATTTCCTAGCCAAATACCTTCTTTACCCTTGCATGCAAATTGAACCAAGTTCAAGTGGAAGGCTAATCATATCAATTCCTAATTCCACTCACATTTGGCAACACAAAAACCATAAAACAAGCAAGTGCCATGATCATTTCACACTCCACTCACCACCACACTCTTTCTTCCCTCCCTCCTCCCTCTCACTCTCGACCCTCCTCTCCCTCCTCTCGGCTTTTAGCCGAAACCCCCTCCCCATTTTTTTTTCTTCAATCCTCAACCAAGCTTCCACTCTTTATACAAGTAAATGTTACTTTCCCTTCCATGATCACTCATATTTCAAAGAGTTTTGATTAGAAAGTTTAAGTTTAAAGGTTGCATGTAAAGGTTTTAGTTGAAACTCAAAGTACAACCTTGATTCTTGTGAGTTTAGGGTTGTTTTTGAGAGGACTACAAGGAATGGAGAAGTGCCAAGTCTTGAGAGGGAAACTCTTGATGATTAAATGGCCATTCCCTTCCATTTCATTCGGCCATGACCATATGGGAGCCGAATGAATGGTCCTTAAGACTATTCTTGTTGCTTAATTCAATTTTTGCATGTTTATGTGATAATGGCTTGAATTTTATGGTGAAAATTTGATAAAACTCTTTGCAAGCTAAGTGATCATCTAGATATAGCTTATGTTAGGCTTGCATGTCAATTTTATGATAGAATATATGTAGAAAATATGTTGTTTTGGTTTGCAAAACCCGAAGACATGCATGCATGTGGATTTCTCTTAGAATGTTATAAGATTTTGATCATTTGGAAAGATTTTGTTAGTGAGCTTTAATGTCAGTAGAAATAAGGTGTTAATATTGATTAATACTCCTTGATGCATGGTAATAATTCGTGGTTATCTTTCATAAAAATGAATATCTTGTTGTTTCAAAAGCATGAAGATTTGTGAGTTGTGAAATATGGTTTGTTTTGTTTTGCCATAATTGTACCTTAGGTAAGGATGAACTCACCCAAGGTTATTTTGAGAATAAGGGAGTTAGTTCAGTAGATTACCATTTTTAAGTCTTGGTTTGAGTATTGGGTTGTTGGTAGTTGAGTTTGTCAAGTCAAGACTTTGGAGAAAGGAGAGTTATAGTTTCTGCAGAAAATCAGTTTAGTACCCTGAGGTTTAGAGTAAGTTTTGACCATGTCATTGATGTGCACTTTGAGGCCCAAGCCACCAGAAGTTAGTATTGGGAGTATATAAAAGTTTTTAGGTGTTGGTTGGAGGTTTGCATGTCTTTTGGTTAGGTGCACATGTAGAATAACAAAATCTGTCCAGCAGGGGACAGTTTTATTGCAACTTAGAAATAGGGAGATTTGACCATGACATGGGTAGGCCCTCATTAGGCCCTGTTGGGCCTTAGTTAGAGGGAGTGTCAGAGAAGTTTTTCCAACCATAGTTCATAGGATAAGAGTTAGAACCATGTGTCACAAGTTAATTTAAGTCAGGGCGTTTTCTGCCCAGAAAAACAGGGGAACCTTGGACTTTTAGCTTAGGCCCAAGAAGGCCCAAGCCAGGCCCTTGAGCTACATCAAGTTTTTGAGATGCCCTTAGGTCAGGAGAGTCTTGTATAAAAGTTTTGAAGGGAAACTTGTAGTTTAAGAGTGTCTAATGCACTCAAGAAACCATAGTTATCATTCTGAAATTTGCACCAGTGAGCACTTTCACTTATCACATAGTTTTAGAACATTTAGGAGTGAGATTTAGGTTGACCACCATAGTTGTAAGATAGTATAAGGTCATTAGATTAAAAGGCACAAGTAAGGGTCAATAGGTCTTGGATAGTTTAGTAAAGGCACACCAAGTTAGGAAGCCAAAATTAGAAGACTTTGTCTAGTTTAGCGACCAAGTGACTTCAGTTGTGAGTCGAGATCATCCAAGCCTAGTATTGCATTATGGTGTATATGGAGTTATTTTGGTATTAATATATGATATGTGATTATGTGGCTATGTGTGTACTTTTGTAATTTAAAAGTGAATATAAAATTAAGTGCATATAGGCCTAAGTGCCATCCGTGTTTAATTTCGGGTTGTAAATAGGTTAAGTTGGTGAGAATATATTATAATGAGGATTATTATTATTTATGTAGGATCTCGAAATGAGGGAAAACTTGCCGTAAAGGTCGAGTGAAGCTCCAGTTGCTCCTACCAGTCAGACCAGACCAGCCTTTCTCAAGGCAAGTGATTCAACTTGATCTTCCTATTTACTGCTAATAGTTCATACATTGCTACAACTACCCTGTGTCATTTCATATATTAAATCAAGCTTATCTTATGTTATCTTTGAATTATATAAAGATGTTATGAACCCTCGAGTACGTATTGCAAGTAGTTCAAAAGTCTTTTCATGATAGTTGAATGCCATGATAAAATAAAGAGTTGTTATAATACTTGATTGATCCTCTTGATTAACATGCTAATGATTCCTAAGTATTAATACCTCACCCTGAAACTTGAAACCCTATAGAACCTTACCTTGAATTCTGATAGTCAGATACTTACCAACGTGATTCCTCATTGATTGATACCCTCTTTCTTATCCTAAAGCTTGACAATTCTGATATATCCTGAGTTAAAGATCATTTCTGCATACCCTAACACCCTTAGTATTCATGAAGCTTACCTCCTTGATGATCCAGCACTTGAACTTTGATGAGAAACCATTGCTTTAAGCCCAATTTGGCATTTCCCTTCATGATATCCAATAGCCTCACTAAATTCCCTTGTCCAAACTTTGATATTTGAAAACCATTCAGTTACCCTAATAGAGTATAGTTTTGTAATTCATGGCTCTGAGAGTTAGTACCATTTTTCCCCGTGTTTCGAGTTATTTTATAATCCCTTGATAAAAATGTTTACTGTAAAAAGAGATTTTAGTTATAATTCGGCATCAGTTTTTGAAATAAATAAAATGTGGGTTTTCAGTCCCAAAGGGGGATAAATGTTTTCTTTGAATGATGGATCTGGACTGAGACGCGAGTCCTTTCCACACTTATATTAGGCTTAAAAGTTGCCTACGGATTCCCATTAATGTTTTAGAACCCAGCGAGGTTCGGGATTACTTCGCGGCTGATCACCGGCTGTAATCCGTAGCGTCATAAAATGATTTTGATTAAGATATGATTTTAAAATTGTTTTGATACAAGCAAAATGATGTCATCACTCATAGTTTTATCCCTCGTTATTATTGGTTATGTCTTTCCATTGTCATTTTTTTATGTATATCTCGATTTATGTTTTGTATTGTACTGTTAGCACTTATTGAGCATTTGGCTCACTCCTTGCTTTACCCTGATATTACAGCTAGCAACTATGGTTAGATTCAAGCAGACTGCCCGTAAGACCTGTGATGCTGATGCTTATGTTCGAGCTCAGGTAGAATAAGTGATAGTAGTTTGTGTGAGGACTCGGTGTTTAAAATCAGATGTAATAGTTGGTAGTGTTGGGCTGTTCCAAACCCTAAACTGTAAGATCTTGGAGTTGGCTGTGTATACTTCTTTTTAAACTGTTGTAATAGTTATATTTAATTTGCTGTTTAAGTTGGGGGCGTGACAGGTTTTGGTATCAGAGCTACGGTTTAGAGTCCCTGGACAGCCCAAATAGGTTATAGGATATGTGTGTAGGTTATAGATAATATGCGAGAGAGTAGGTTAAGTAAATTTATTATTAATACTTCTCTTATTGGTTGTCAGCAAAGGGCGCATTCCTCGTCATCCTCTGGGTCGGACGACACTATTGCTTTCTCGGTGTATGCTGAGTTGAGGCGCGAGTTCGACATGCTTCAGGGCAAGTTCGACCGACTGATAGACCGACTGAAGAACGTGTATCCGGACAACCGAAACTACGAAGGGAAGCCCAAGGAGCAGATGACTGCGAGACTTGAGACCTTCGTTCAGTACGTCAACACTAAGCTTGAGGAGATGCCAGCGCACCGGGACCGTACCACCCAGTATGTCATTCAGATGGTGGCGGATGAGCTCCAGAGCATTGTGAAGATGCTTCGAGAGGAAAAGACTACCAAGCCCCGTTCAGATGGAGTGGAGCCTTAGTTCTTTCCATTTACCTTTCATGTTGTTGTACTATCAGACTCTGTGGAATCCCCAGTTGTTTACGTTGTTTCCTTAAAATAAGCCTGTGATTTCTAGAATCAAACTTTGTCCTAATCCTATGTATTGTGACCTTTAAAACTTCAACAATTATGTTCTATCGTTCCATTTGCTCTTAACTGTTATTTTACGTTTTTATATGCATCACCATATCTGCTTAATTTGGAAACTTGACCCCATATGTAAATAAGAATGCCATGTGATACCCTCGAATCATTTTATCATTCATATCTGTTTTAACATAACTCTTATTTCAAGATCATGCCTCCCAAAAAGAAGAACCCAACAACCACATCCCCCACAGACCCAAATATTCTTCGACTACTGGAAACTTTGCAACAGTAAACCAATGCTATAGCTCAACAACAACTAACTCTTCAACAACGAATTGAAAACCAAGATAACCGTGAACCACACCAACCACCTGAACCACCAGTACCACCTAGACAAATTGTCACTTTCAAGGCTTTTCAGAGTGTGAATCCACCTGCATTTCATGATACCACTGATCCAGTGATAGCTAACACATGGGTTAAGGAGATGGAAAGGGCTTTTGAGTTGGTACAGTTAGGGGACGATCAGAAGACGCCGTATGCTACTTACTTCTTGAAGGGAGAAGTCATCTATTGGTGGGAGTCAGTAAAAGCTATGGAAGTCACTCAACAGGTTTCTTGGGAAAGATTTAAGAAGTTATTTCTGGACAAGTATTACCCTAAGTACATGCAGAATCAGATGGAGCTTAAATTTCTTGAGTTGAAGCAAGGGAACATGACTGTACTGGAGTATGAGAAAACGTTTACTGAGTTGTCAAGGTTTGTGACGAAGTATACCAGCACTGAGGAGGAAAAAGCAAAGAAATTTCAACAAGGATTGGAGCCTTGGATCAGAGATAGAGTGGCTATGTTTGAGCTTGATACTTATGTGAGAGTAGTACAGAAAGCTGCTCTGATTGAGAATAATGGGATGCAGTCAAGGAAGGAGAGGGATAACAAGAAGAGGAAGGTTCCATTTTATGGAGAAAAGTCTGAAGTGGGAAGTTCACAAGATCGGAATGTAAAGAGGATCGGATTCCAGAAGGGCGGAAATTTTCAAAAGAAAGGAAATTTGGGTAAAAGGCAAGAATCGAAGGGGAACAATCAGGCAAGCCAAGGGCAAGTTGGAGAAAACAGGTTCCAGAGACCGGAATGCAAGCACTGTGGAAGAAGGCACCCCGAAATGTGTAATAAGTTGAGCATGACATGCTATAGGTGTAATCAGAAGGGATATATGGAAAATGAGTGCAAGATGCTGAAGCCAGGAGTTACGTGTTACAAGTGTGGGAGAACTGGACACATAGCTAGGGAGTGCAAGGCAACCGGACCAGTCAAAGCTCTGATGAACGTGGCAAGTACCAGTGCAAGCGTGCCAGCCGAGGTATTAGCATTACCTCCACCACCCGCACCAACCCTGCAAGCAACAGCAAGGACATTTGATCTGAAGATGAAGGATGCTGTTCAGAATTCTGAGGTGATAGCAGGTACACTTTTACTCAATAATGTCAAAGCTAAAGTATTGATTGATTCGGGAGCAACAAGATCTTTCGTATCAGAAAATTTTGTTGATAAGTTTCAATGTGATAAAATGATTTTGAGTGAGATAGTAAATATGGTAATTGCGAACCAAGAGAAGATTCCTGTGAATCAATTTTGTCCAAAGTGTGAGATCGATATTTCGGGGTATAAGTTTTCAGCCGACTTGATACTCTTCAAGTTGGGAGAGTTTGACATAATTTTAGGCATGGATTGGTTAGGAGAAAATAGTGCTCAGATTAATTGTAAGACCAAGAAGGTGTATTTAAAGACGAAGAATGGAAAGAAGGTAGTATTCAAGGGGAAGAGGCAAGAGCAACTATTTCTTACAATTGTTCAGGCTAAGAAGCTACTTAGAAAAGGTTGTGAGTCGTTTCTAGTGTATGTAGTGGATTCAGAAAAAGACAGTCCCAGCATAGAAGATATCCCCGTAGTTAACGAGTTTCTCGATGTGTTTCCCGACGAACTACCAGGCTTACCACCAGATCGACAAATCGAGTTCGAGATCAACTTTGCTCCAGGCACGGAACCAGTTTCAAAGGCCCCATATATGATGGCACCAGCAGAAATGAAAGAGTTGGCGAGCCAGTTACAAGAATTGTTAGATAAAAGAGTGATACGGCTAAGTACGTCACCATGGGGAGCACCTGTTCTGTTTGTCAAAAAGAAAGATGGGAGTATGCGGCTATGCATAGATTATCGGGAGTTAAATAAGGTGACGATCAAGAACCGCTACCCGCTACCTAGAATAGATGACCTTTTTGATCAGCTGAAGGGAGCAAAATGCTTTTCAAAGATCGATTTGAGATCGGGATACCATCAATTAAAGATCAAGGAAGAAGATATTCCCAAGACCGTATTTAGGACCAGATATGGGCATTATGAATTCCTAGTAATGCCGTTTGGATTGACCAATGCTCCGGCCGTATTTATGGATCTGATGAATCTAGTATTTAAGAAGTATTTAGACAAGTTTGTCGTGGTGTTCATTGATGACATCCTTATTTATTCTAAGTCGGAAGAAGAACATAAGCAGCACCTCTGGATAGCATTGGAGATACTTCGTCAAGAGAAGTTGTATGCCAAGTTTACCAAATGTGGGTTTTGGTTAAGGGAAGTTCAATTTTTGGGGCATGTCATTGGAAATGAAGGAGTTAAAGTGGATCCGGCAAAGATTGAGGCAGTTATGAGTTCGGAAAGGCCAAAGACTCCTACAGAAGTGCGAAGTTTTCTAGGATTGGCCGGATACTATAGAAGGTTCGTCAAGGATTTCTCGAAAATTACCACGCCATTGACTAAGTTAACCAGAAAGAATCAAAAGTTTGAATGAAGTGCAGAATGTGAGGATAGCTTTGAAGAGTTGAAGCAGAAATTGGTAACAGCTCCGGTGTTAGTACTTCCAGATGATCAAGGGAACTTTGTAATTTTCAGCGACGCTTCACATAAGGGTTTGGGTTGTGTGTTAATGCAACACGGTAAAGTGATCGCATATGCGTCAAGACAGTTGAAACTGCATGAGTTAAAGTACCCGACGCATGACTTGGAACTAGCCGCCATAGTGTTCGCACTTAAGATTTGGAGACATTACCTCTATTGAGAGAAATATGAAATCTACACGGATCACAAGAGTTTAAAGTACATTTTCACTCAGAAGGAGCTCAATATGAGGCAGAGGAGATGGCTGGAATTGATCAAGGACTATGATTGCTCGATAAATTACCATCCAGGAAAGGCGAATGTTGTGGCCGATGCTCTAAGTAGGAAAGCGAGACTGAATATGATGATAACATTAAAAGAGTTATCTGAAGAAATCGAGAGGTTTGAACTGGAACTTTGTGCTTGCAGAAAAGTTGAGGAAGTTTGTCGTGCAATGACCTTTCAGGCAACACTAGTGGAAAAGATAAGGAAATGTCAAGAAGTAATGGAGAAAAATAAGAATCAGTTATCTGGAGAGGAGATTAATACTCAAAGGGATGAGCAAGGGATACTAAGGTTCTCTTCCAGAATATGGATTCCTCATGTACCTAAATTAAAGAATGAGATCCTCCATGAAGCCCACAATTCGAAATTTTCAATCCACCCGGGAAGTACCAAGATGTATCGAGACTTAAAGAAGAACTTTTGGTGGCCAAATATGAAGCGAGACGTGGCAGAATGGGTTGCGAAGTGTTATACTTGTCAGAAAGTGAAGGCAGAACATCAACGACCAAGCGGATTAATTCAGCCCCTGAAGATTCCAGAATGGAAATGGGAAAATATCGCTATGGACTTTATAGTAGGACTACCGCGAACGAAATCCGGGCATGACGCAATATGGGTTATAGTTGATCATCTTACGAAGTCAGCGCATTTCCTTCCAATTAACGAGAAGTCATCATTGGACAAATTGGTTCATCTGTATGTACGCGAAATCATACTGAGGCATGGAGTACCCGTATCAATAGTTTCAGACAGAGATCCCCGATTTATCTCGAGATTCTGGAAGCAATTTCAGGAATGTCTTGGCACGAAGTTGAATATGAGCATGGCATACCACCCGCAGACTAATGGTCAGAGTGAAAGGACAATTCAAACAATCGAAGACATGTTGTGCAATTGTGCAATCGATTTTGCAGGAAGTTGGGACGATCACTTGCCGTTGATTGAATTCTCTTACAACAATAGCTATCATTCCAGTATCGGCATGCCACCATACGAAGCTTTGTACGGGCGAAAATGTAGATCACCAACAAGTTGGGATGAAGTAGGAGAAGGAAGAATTCTCGGCTCGGAATTGGTACAACAGTTGCATGATTCAGTCAAGTTAATTCAGAAAAGGTTGCTTGCTGCTCAAGATAGACAGACGAAGTATGCGGATCCAGCGCGTAAGGATGTTCAATTCCAAATTGGCGAAGCTGTTTTGTTGAAGGTGTCACCTAGAAAAGGGTTGATGAGATTTGGCAAGAAAGGGAAGTTAGCACCTAGATATATAGGTCCTTTTGAAATATTGAGTCAAGTGGGAAAGGTGGCCTATGAGTTGGCCTTACCACCTCAGTATCAGCATGTGCATAATGTGTTCCATGTGTCGTTGCTTAAGTACAATCCTGGCGCTAGCCATGTGATAGAATATGAACCTGTAGAAATTCAGGCAGACCTTTCATTTGTGGAGCAACCTGTCAAATTACTCGACTGGCAAGTAAAGAGTCTTAGGAATAAGTCGGTAAAGTTAGTGAAAGTACTTTGGAGGAACCCCAAGGTCGAAGAATCAATTTGGGAGTTAGAGTCTGATATGCGTTCCCGGTATCCTCATCTGTTCTCTTAGATTCTGGGGACAGAATCCCTTAAGGGGGAGATGATGTTACGACCGGCATTTTATGTAATAATATCTGTGGATTTTGTGTGATATTAAAGCCGTAAGTGAATATACTTAATGGTTGTGCCTTGTGTGAATGAAAAATTTCTGCATTTTAAATTTGCTTTATGTAGTATATGATTTTTCAAAGTAAGAGTTTATTTATTTGCTTTATTTTTGATTTATAAGGAATATTCTAAACCTTGGAGAAATTTTCTTTTAAAAGTTATTTTATTCACAAAATTCAAAAGTAGTTTTATAAAATTTCTAAAAATCCAAGTTATTTTATGGTATAAATTTTATAATTTTTGAACTTGTATTTTATTTTATAAAAATAAATCTTTCTAAATGATAATTGTTATAATTAACAAATTACATAGTTATCCTTGCATGCAAATCCCTTCTATACATTCCAAAAGGGCTAAAGAGTCAATAACCACCCCACTAACTCTTATTTCCTAGCCAAATACCTTCTTTACCCTTGCATGCAAATTGAACCAAGTTCAAGTGGAAGGGTAATCATGTCAATTCCTAATTCCACTCACATTTGGCAACACAAAAACTATAAAACAAGCAAGTGCCATGATCATTTCACACTCCACTCACCACCACACTTTTTCTTCCCTCCCTCCTCCCTCTCACTCTCGGCCCTCCTCTCCCTCCTCTCGGCTTTTAGCTGAAACTCCCTCCCCATTTTTTTTTCTTCAATCCTCAACCAAGCTTCCACTCTTTATACAAGTAAATATTACTTTCCCTTCCATGATCACTCATATTTCAAAGAGTTTTGAATAGAAAGTTTAAGTTTAAAGGTTGCATGTAAAGGTTTTAGTTGAAACTCAAAGTACAACCTTGATTCTTGTGAGTTTAGGGTTGTTTTTGAGAGGACTACAAGGAATGGAGAAGTGCCAAGTCTTGAGAGGGAAACTCTTGATGATTAAATGGCCATTCCCTTCCATTTCATTCGGCCATGACCATATGGGAGCCGAATGAATGGTCCTTAAGACTATTCTTGTTGCTTAATTCAATTTTTGCATGTTTATGTGATAATGGCTTGAATTTTATGGTGAAAATTTGATAAAACTCTTTGCATGCTAAGTGATCATCTAGATATAGCTTATGCTAGGCTTGCATGTCAATTTTATGATAGAATATATGTAGAAAATATGTTGTTTTGGTTTGCAAAACCCGAAGACATGCATGCATGTGGATTTCTCTTAGAATGTTATAAGATTTTGATCATTTGGAAAGATTTTGTTAGTGAGCTTTAATCTCAGTAGAAATAAGGTGTTAATATTGATTAATACTCATTGATACATGGTAATAATTCGTGGTTATCTTTCATAAAAATACATATCTGGTTGTTTCAAAAGCATGAAGATTTGTGAGTTGTGAAATGTGGTTTCCTTTGTTTTGCCATAATTGTACCTTAGGTAAGGGTGATCTCACCCAAGGTTATTTTGAGAATAAGGGAGTTAGTTCATTAGATTACCATGTTTAAGTCTTGGTTTGAGTATTGGGTTGTTGGTAGTTGAGTTTGTCAAGTCAAGACTTTGGAGAAAGGAGACTTATAGTTTCTGCAGAAAATCAGTTTAGTACCCTGAGGTTTAGAGTGAGTTTTGACCATGTCATTGATGTGCACTTTGAGGCCCAAGCCACCAGAAGTTAGTATTGGGAGTATATAAAAGGTTTTAGGTGTTGGTTGGAGGTTTGCATGTCTTTTGGTTAGGTGCACATGTAGAATAACAAAATCTGTCCAGCAGGGGACACTTTTGTTGCAACTTAGAAATAGGGAGATTTGACCATGACATGGGTAGGCCCTCATTAGGCCCTTTTGGGCCTTATTTAGAGGGAGTGTCAGAGAAGTTTTTCCAACCATATTTCATAGGACATGAATTAGAACCATGTGTCACAAGTTAATTTAAGTCAGGGCGTTTTCTGCCCAGAAAAACAGGGGAACCTTGGACTTTTAGCTTAGGCCCAAGAAGGCCCAAGCCAGGCCCTTGAGCTACATCAAGTTTTTGAGATGCCCTTATGCTAGGAGAGTCTTGTGTAAAAGTTTTGAAGGGAAACTTGTAGTTTAAGAGTGTCTAATGCACTCAAGAAACCATAGTTATCATTTTGAAATTTGCACCAGTGAGCACTTTCACTTATCACATAGTTTTAGAACATTTAGGAGTGAGATTTAGGTTGACCACCATAGTTGTAAGATAGTATAAGGTCAGTAGAGTAAAAGGCACAAGTAAGGGTCAATAGGTCTTGGATAGTTTAGTAAAGGCACACCAAGTTAGGAAGCCAAAATTAGAAGACTTTGTCTAGTTTAGTGACCAAGTGACTTAAGTTGTGAGTCGAGATCATCCAAGCCTAGTGTTGCATTATGGTGTATATGGAGTTATTTTGGTATTAATATATGATATGTGATTATGTGTGTACTTTTGTAATTTAAAAGTGAATATAAAATTAAGTACATATAGGCCTAAGTGCCATCCGTGTTTAATTTCGGGTTGTAAATAGGTTAAGTTGGTGAGAATATATTATAATAAGGATTATTATTATTTATGTAGGATCTCGAGACGAGGGAAAACTTGCCGTAAAGGTCGAGTGAAGCTCCAGTTACTCCTACCAGTCAGACCAGACCAGCCTTTCTCAAGGCAAGTGATTCAACTTGACCTTCGTATTTACTGCTAATAGTTCATACATTGCTACAACTACCCTGTGTCATTTCATATATTAAATCAAGCTTATCTTATGTTATCTTTGAATTATATAAAGATGTCATGAACCCTCGAGTACGTATTGCAAGTAGTTCAAAAGTTTTTTCATGATAGTTGAATGTCATGATAAAATAAAGAGTTGTTATAATACTTGATTGATCCTCTTGATTAACATGCTAATGATTCCTAAGTATTAATACCTCACCCTGAAACTTGAAACCCTATAGAACCTTACCTTGAACTCTGATAGTCAGATACTTACCAACGTGATTCCTCATTGATTGATACCCTCTTTCTTATCCTAAAGCTTGACAATTCTGATATATC
Source organism: Apium graveolens (assembly GCF_009905375.1). Classification (NCBI taxonomy): domain Eukaryota; kingdom Viridiplantae; phylum Streptophyta; class Magnoliopsida; order Apiales; family Apiaceae; genus Apium; species Apium graveolens. The sequence goes on along the minus strand of NC_133647.1, from coordinate 171,152,082 downwards.
CTGAGTTAAAGATCATTTCTGCATACCCTAACACCCTTAGTATTCATGAAGCTTACCTCCTTGATGATCCAGCACTTGAACCTTGATGAGAAACCATTGCTTTAAGCCCAATTTGGCATTTCCCTTCATGATATCCAATAGCCTCACTAAATTCCCTTGTCCAAACTTTGATATTTGAAAACCATTCAGTTACCCTAATAGAGTATAGTTTTGTAATTCATGGCTCTGAGAGTTAGTACCATTTTTCCCCGTGTTTTGAGTTATTTTATAATCCCTTGATAAAAATGTTTACTGTAAAAAGAGATTTTAGTTATAATTCGGCATCAGTTTTTGAAATAAATAAAATGTGGGTTTTCAGTCCCAAAGGGGGATAAATGTTTTCTTTGAATGATGGATCTGGACTGAGACGCGAGTCCTTTCCACACTTATATTAGGCTTAAAAGTTGCCTAGGGATTCCCATTAATGTTTTAGAACCCAGCGAGGTTCGGGATTACTTCGCGGCTGATCACCGACTGTAATCCGTAGCGTCATAAAATGATTTTGATTAAGATATGATTTTAAAATTGTTTTGATACAAGCAAAATGATACCATCACTCATAGTTTTATCCCTCGTTATCATTGGTTATGTCTTTCCATTGTCATTTTTTTATGTATATCTCGATTTATGTTTTGTATCGTACTGTTAGCACTTGTTGAGCATTTGGCTCACTCCTTGCTTTACCCTGATTTTACAGCTAGCAGCTATGGTTAGATTCAAGCAGACTGCCCGTAAGACCTGTGATGCTGATGCTTATGTTCGAGCTCAGGTAGAATAAGTGATAGTAGTTTGTGTGAGGACTCAGTGTTTAAAATCAGATGTAATAGTTGGTAGTGTTGGGCTGTTCCAAACCCTAAACTGTAAGATCTTGGAGTTGGTTGTGTATACTTCTTTTTAAAATGTTGTAATAGTTATATTTAATTTGCTGTTTAAGTTGAGGGCGTGACAGTTTGGGTTTTTTGGTGAAATATGGGTGCTGCTGTTGATAACTAACTTCTTACCTTTGAGGAGATTTCTAAGCACAAGAAATTTGATTGTTGGTTCATCATCTCTGGCAAGGTCAGCTAGCTTCTCATCTATAACTGCAGTCTTTTACTTGAATTATCTTTTGAATTTGATAAACTACAATCAGATAGTCATAGATTTAACAATCATCATATTCTTTTTCTTAGCATGACTTGGACACAAACTTATTACTCCCTCCATACCTACATCAAGAGTTTAAACCTTACTTTCTGTTAAATCTTAATTGTGATGTTGATGTTCTTTTGTTATCTTCTATTGATCTATAGAATTGATCAGGAAAAAGTAAAAGTTAGGGTAACTTTTTTGGCTATAAATCAGTCTACACTCTGAACTTTAGGTGGCATGGATATGCGCCTACTGGAGAGAATCTCTAATTTTATATATTAGTCCTGCCCATGAGAGTGTTTCATTATTTCTACTGTTATATGATTCGTAGTATGCAGTTTTGATATTATTAATGTTATAGGTAAGTCCAATTGGTTTTAATATCGAGGGTTCAAATCATGTCAGACAAACAAGTGTACTTTATGTGATTCACAATTTTGATATTATTAATGTTATATGCAAGTCCAATTGGTTTTAATATCGAGGGTTCGAACCTTGCAGACAAGTGTAATGCTAGATTGTTATGTGATTCATAGTATGCAGTTTTTGATATTATATAATGTTATAGGTAAGTCCAATTAGTGGAATGGGAACTGAAGATATTAGCCCGCCAAGGTTGAAACCACTGCTGAAAGCAAATTACTTTGTTCCATGCCCAGCTCATGAAGTTTCGAGCAAAAGTGAATGCAACATGTAATGTTTGGATTACATGGGAAATGCTCTTTGTTCTTACTGTTTAATTCATCACAAAGATCACCATATTATTCAGGTTGGTTTTTATTTAAGACTTCAATTTATAAACTTCTCTTAGGTTCAAATTTATTTTATTATGGCATAATTTCGTTTATGTTTGTAGATAAGAAGATCTTCTTATCATAATGTGGTGAGAGTAAGTGAAATTCAAAAGTACTTAGACATAGCTTGTGTCCAAACATACATCATCAATAGTGCCAAGATTGTGTTCTTGAATGAGCGTCCACAACCCAGGCCCGGAAAAGGAGTTACCAATACCTGTAAAATTTGCGGAAGAAGTCTTCTTGACACTTTCAAATTTTGTTCTCTTGGTTGCAAGGTTAGTGTTTTCTTCTTCGATTTACATTCACATTTTATTTAAACACATAAAAGTTAACATGACAGTTAATTTGAGAATGAGGGAGTATTGTGACTTGCAATTATGAAATTCAGTTTTTTATTTGTAAAGTGGAATTTAGCTTGGTTGCATATATTTTTTTTAAAAAAAGATTAAGAATTGTTCTTGTTTGATTTGATCATCGGAATGTAGAGTTCATTTTTTCTGCTAGTTCCGGTATGATGATATTTAATACTCTTGGTTATTTTTCTCGAATTTAACAGCTAGGGGGTATAATGCGGGGTGATTCGGAGCTCACATTCACCCCCAAGGTGAAACACAACTGAGAGGGACTTTACGGATCAGATTCTGATGAGCCCACAACACCGAAAGAACAATGCCTTTAGTCATTTCATTGATGCCCCAATATTTCAATCCGATTTCCATCGTTTCCATAATGTTGGTTATGACAAATTTTTGGGCTCTACTGTCACACCCCCAACTTAAACAGCAAAATAAATATAGCTATTACATTATTTTAATGAAGAATACACAACTAACTCCAAGATCTTACAGTTTAGGGTTTGGAACAGCCCAACACTACCAACTATTACATCTGATTACAAATACCGAGTCCTCACACAACTATTATTACTTATTCTATCTGAGCTCAAATATAAGCATCAGCATCACAGGTCTTACGGGCAGTCTGCTTGAATCTAACCATAGCTGCTAGCTGTAATATCAGGGTAAAGCAAGGAGTGAGCCAAATGCTCAACAAGTGCTAACAGTACGACACAAAACATAAATTGAGATATACTTTTAAGAATGACAATGGGAAGACATAACTAATGATAACGAGAGATAAAACTATGTGAGATGGCATCATTTTGATTGCATCAAAATAATTTTAAAATTATGTCTTAATCAAAATCATTTTATGACGCTAGGGATTACAGCCGGTGATCAGCCGCGAATTAATCCCGAACCTCGCTGGGTTCTAAAACATTAACGGGAATCCCTAGGCAACTTTTAAGCCTAATATAAGTGTGGAAAGGACTCGCGTCTCAGTCCAGATCCACTATTCAAGAAAATATTTATCCCCCTTTGGGACTGAAAACCCATATTTTATTTATTTCAAAAGCTGATGCCGAATTGTAACAAAATCTCTTTTAACAGTAAATATTTTTATTAAGGGATTATAGATTAACTCGAAATATGGGAAATATGGTACTAAATCTCAGGGCCATGATTCACAAAACTTTACTCTATTAGGGTAACCAAAAGGTTTTCATATGTCAGAACTTGGATATGAAAATATGGTGAGACTAATGGATAATATGAAGGGGTAATGCCAAACTGGGCTTAAAGCAATGGTTTCTCGTCAAGGTACAGGTGTTGGATCATTAAGAAGATAAGCTTTACGAATACTATGGGTGTTAAGGTAATGATCTCTAGCTCAGGATGAATGTATATATCAGAATTGTCAAGCTTTAGGATAGGAAAGAGGGTATCAATCAATAAGGAATCATGTTGGTAAGTTTCTGACTATCAAAGTTCAAGGTAAGGTTCTATAGGGGTTCAAGTATCAGGATGAGATATTAATACTTAGGAATCATCATCATGTTAATCAAGAGGATCAATCAAGTAATATAACAACTCTTTATTTTATCATGGCATTTAACTATCATGAAAAGACTTTTGAACTACTTGCAATATATACTTGAGGGTTCATGGCATCTCTATGTAATTCAAAGATAAGCGAGAGATACGCTTGATTTAAACATATCAAAATGACTTAGGATAATTGCATCGATAAATATGAACTGTTTATAGTAAATATGAAGGTCAAGTTGAATCACAACCTTGAGATAGGCTGGTCTGGTCTGACTGGTAGGAGCAACTGGAGCTTCACTCGACTTTTATGGCAAGTTTTCCCTCGTCTCGAGATCCTACATAAATAATAATAATCCTCATTATAATATATTCTTACCATCTTAACCTATTTACAACCCGAAATTAAACACGGATGGCACTTAGGCCTATATGCACTTAATTTATATCCACCTTTATATTTCAAATGTACACACGTAGCCACATAATCACATATCATATATTAATACCAAATAACACCATAATGCAACACTAGGCTTGGATGATCTCGACTCATAACTTAAGTCACTTGGTCGCTAAACTAGACAAAGTCTTCAAATTTTGGCTTCCTAACTCGATGTGCCTTTCCTAAATTATCCAAAACCTATTGACCCTCACTTGTGCCTTTTGCTCTACTGACCTTATACTATCTTACAACTATGGTGGTCGACCTAATACTCACTTCTAAGTGTTCTAAAACTATGTGATAAGTGATAGTGCTCACTGGTGCAAATTTCAGAATGACAACTATAGTTTCTTGAGTGTATTAGGCACTCTTAAACTACAAGTTTTCCTTCAAAACTTTTACACAAGACTCTCCTGACCCAAGGGCATCTCACAAACTTGATGTGGCTCAAGGGCCTGGCTTGGGCCTTCTTGGGCCTAAGCTAAAAGTCCAAGGTTCCCCTGTTTTTCTGGGCAGAAAATGCCCTGACTTGAATTAACTTGTGACACATGGTTCTAACTCATATACTATGAACTATGGTTGGAAAAACTTCTCTGACACTCCCTCTAACTAAGGCCCAATTGGGCCTAATGAGGGCCTACCCATGACATGGTCAAATCTCCCTATTTCTAAGTTGTAACAAAACTGTCCCCTGCTGGACAGATTTGGTTATTCTACTTGTGCACCTAACCAAATGACATGCAAACCTCTAACCAACTCCTAAAAACTTTTATATACTCCCAATACTAACTTCTGGTAGGTTGGGCCTCAAAGTGCACACCAATGACATGGTCAAAACTCACTCTAAACCTCAGGGTACTAAACTGATTTTCTGCAGAAACTATAACTCTCATTTCTCCAAGGTTTTGACTTGACAAACTCAACTACCAACAACCCAATACTCAAACCAAGACTTAAACATGGAATTCTACTGAACTAACTCCCTTATTCTCAAAATAACCTTGGTGAGATCATCCTTACCTTAAGTACAATTATGGCAAAATAAGAGAATCTACACTTCACAAATCACAAATCTTCATGCTTTTGAAACAACAAGGTATGCATTTTTATGAAAGATAATCACGAATTATTACCATGCAACAAGAAGCATAAATCAATATTAACACATTATACCTACTGAAATTAAGGCTTACTAACAAAATCTTTCCAAATGATCAAATTTTCACCACAAAATTCAAGTCATTATCACATAAACATGCAAAAATTGATCAAAACAACAAGAATGATTTCAAGGATCATTCATTCGGCTCCCATATGGTCATGGCCGAATGAAATGGATGGGAATGGCCATTTAATCATCAAGAGTTTCCCTCTCAAGACTTGGCATTTATCCATTCCTTGTAGTCCTCTCAAAAACAACCTTAAATCCATAAGAATCAAGATTGTATTTTGAGTTTCACTAAAACCTTTACATGCAACCTTTAAACTTAAACTTTTCACTCATCACTCTTTGAATTATGTATGATCAAGATATAGGAAGTAACATTTACTTGATTGCAAAGTGGGAGCTTGAATGAAGAATGAAGAAAAGGGAGGGGGTATGGCTTCGGCCAAAAAGCCGAGAGGAGAGGGGAGAGCCGAGAGGAGGGGGAGGAAAGGAGGAGTGTGGAAATGGTGGGGTGAATGTGGAGTAATAATCATGTTAGTTTGGTTTTTATTTGGCCAAAAGTGAGTGGATTTGAGATTTTACAAGAGTAACCTTCCAATATAGTTAGGTAGATTTGCATGCAAGGGTAAAGTGGTAATTTGGTTAGTAGAATGAAAGTGAGTGGGGTTGGAAATGTCTTCCTTGCCCCTTAATTGAATTGGAAGAGTATTTGCATGCAAGGGTAGCCATGTAATTTGCTAATTATAACAAATAAAATTTATAAAGATTTATTTTTATAAAATAAAATACAAGTTCAAAAATTATAAAATTTATACCATAAATTAACTTGGATTGTTAGAGACTTTATAAAATCATTTTGAAAATTTGTGAACAAAATACCTTTTAAAAGAAATTTTTTCCAAAGCTTAGAATATTCCTTATAAATCAAAAATAAAGAAATTAAATAAACTCTTGCTTTCAAAAATCATATACTACACAAAGCAAATTTATAATGCAGAAATTTTCACTCACACTAGCGTACAATCATTGAATATATTTTCATTTGACTTTAATATTATACCCAATCCACAAATAATATTACATAAAATGCCGATCGTAACATCCTCTCCCCCTTAAGGGATTCTGTCCCCAGAATCTAAGAGAAAAGATGAGGATGCCAGAAACGCATATCAGACTCTAACTCCCAAGTCGATTCTTCGACCTTAGGGTTCCTCCAAAGCACTTTTACTAACTTTACCGACTTATTCCTAAGACTCTTTACTTGCCAGTCGAGTATTTTAACCGGTTGCTCCACAAATGACAGGTCTGCCTGAATTTCTACAGGTTCATATTCTATCACATGGCTAGCGTCAGGATTGTACTTCTTAAGCAACGACACATGGAACACATTATGCACATACCGATACTGAGGTGGTAAGGCCAACTCGTAGGCCACCTTTCCTACTTGACTCAAAATCTCAAAAGGACCTATGTATCTAGGTGCTAACTTCCCTTTCTTGCCAAATCTCATCAACCCTTTTCTAGGTGACACCTTCAGCAACACAGCTTCGCCAATTTGGAATTGAACGTCCTTACGCGCTGGATCCGCATACTTCCTCTGTCTATCTTGAGCAGCAAGCAACCTTTTCTGAATTAACTTGACCGAGTCATGCAACTGTTGTACCAATTCCGAGCCGAGAATTCTTCCTTCTCCCACTTCATCCCAACTTATTGGTGATCTACATTTTCGCCCGTACAAAGCTTCGTATGGTGGCATGCCGATACTGGAATGATAGCTGTTGTTGTAAGAGAATTCAATCAACGGCAAATGGTCATCCCAACTTCCTGCAAAATCGATTGCACAACTGCGCAACATGTCTTCAATTGTTTGAATTGTCCTTTCACTCTGACCATCAGTCTGCGGGTAGTACGCCGTGCTCATATTCAACTTCGTGCCAAGACATTCCTGAAATTGCTTCCAGAATCTCGAGTTAAATCGGGGATCTCTGTCTGAAACTATTGATACGGGTACTCCAGGCCTTAGTACGATTTCGCGCACATACAGATGAACCAACTTGTCCAGTGACGACTTCTCGTTTATTGGAAGGAAATGCACCGACTTCGTAAGACGATCAATTATAACCCATATTGCGTCATGCCCGGATTTCGTTCGCGGTAGTCCTACTATAAAGTCCATAGCGATATTTTCCCATTTCCATTCTGGAATCTTCAGGGGCTGAATTAATCCTCTTGGTCGTTGATGTTCTGCCTTTACTTTCTGACAAGTATAGCACTTCGCAACCCATTCTGCCACGTCTCGCTTCATATTTGGCCACCAAAAGTTCTTCTTTAAGTCTCGATACATCTTGGTGCTTCCCGGGTGGATTGAAAATTTCGAATTGTGGGCTTCTTGCAAAATCTCATTCTTTAATTTAGGTACATGGGGAATCCATATTCTGGATGAAAACCTTAGTATCCCTTGCTCATCCCTTTGAGTATTAATCTCCTCTCCAGATAACTGATTCTTCTCTTTTTCCATTACTTCCTCTTGACACTTCTTTATCTTTTCCACTAGTGTTGGCTGAAAGGTCATTGCACGACAAACTTCCTCGACTTTTCCATAAGCACAAAGTTCCAATTCCAATCTTTTGATTTCTTCAGATAACTCTTTTGATGTTATCATCATATTCAATCTCGTCTTCCTACTCAGAGCATCGGCCACTACGTTCGCCTTTCCAGGATGGTAATTTATCGAACAGTCATAGTCCTTGATCAATTCCAGCCATCTCCTCTGCCTCATATTGAGCTCTTTCTGAGTAAAAATGTACTTTAAACTCTTGTGATCCGTATAGATTTCACACTTCTCTCCATAGAGGTAATGTCTCCAGATCTTGAGTGCGAACACTATGGCGGCTAGTTCCAAGTCATGCGTCGGGTACTTTAACTCATGCGGCTTCAACTGTCTTGACGCATATGCGATCACTTTACTGTGTTGCATCAACACACAACCCAAACCCTTATGTGAAGCGTCGCTGAATATTACAAAATTCCCTTGATCATCTGGAAGTACCAACACCGGAGCTGTTACGAACTTCTGCTTTAACTCTTGAAAGCTATCTTCACATTCTGCACTCCATTCAAACTTTTGATTCTTTCTGGTTAACTTGGTCAATGGCGTGGCGATCTTCGAGAAATCCTTGACGAATCTTCTATAGTATCCGGCCAATCCTAGAAAACTTCGCACTTCCGTAGGAGTCTTTGGCCTCTCCCAACTCATAACTGCCTCAATCTTTGCCGGATCCACTTTAACTCCCTCATTTCCAATAACATGCCCCAAAAATTAAACTTCCTTTAACCAAAACTCACATTTGGTAAACTTGGCATACAACTTCTCTTGTCGGAGTATCTCCAATGCTATCTAGAGGTGCTGCTTATGTTCTTCTTCCGACTTAGAATAAATAAGGATGTCATCAATGAATACCAAGACAAATTTGTCCAAATACTTCTTAAATACTCGATTCATCAGATCCATAAATGCGGCCGGAGCGTTGGTCAATCCAAACGGCATTACTAGGAATTCATAATGCCCATATCTGGTCCTGAATGCGGTCTTGGGAATATCTTCTTCTTTGATCTTTAATTGATGGTATCCCGATCTCAAATCAATCTTCGAAAAGCATTTTGCTCCCTTCAACTGATCAAAAAGGTCATCTATCCTTGGTAGCGGGTAGCGGTTCTTGATCGTTACCTTATTCAACTCCCGATAATCTATGCATAGTCGCATACTCCCATCTTTCTTCTTTACAAACAGAACAGGTGCTCCTCATGGCGACGTACTTGGTCGTATCACTCTCTTATCCAATAATTCTTGTAGCTGGCTTGCCAACTCTTTCATTTCTGCTGGTGCCATCCTATACGGGTCCTTTGAAACTGGTTCTGTGCCTGGAACAAGGTTGATCTCGAACTCAATTTGTCTATCTGGTGGTAAGCCTGGTAGTTCGTCGGGAAACACATCGGGGAACTCGTTAACTACAGGAATTTCTTCCATGCTGGGGCTGCCTCTATCTGAATCCACTACATATGCTAGGAACGACTCACAACCTTTTCTAAGTAACTTCTTAGCCTGAACAATTGTAAGAAATAGTTGCTCTTGCCTCTGCCCCTTAAATACTACCTTCTCTCCACTCTTCGTCTTTAAATACACTCTCTTGGTCTTAAAATTTATCTGAGCGCTATTCTCTCCTAATCAATCCATTCCTAAAATTATATCAAACTCTCCCAACTTGAAGAGTATCAAGTCGGCTGAGAACTTATACCCTGAAATATCAATCTCACACTTTGGACAAAATTGATTCACAGGAATCTTCTTTTGGTTCGCAATTACCATATTTACTACCTCACTCATAACCATTTTATCACATTAGAGCTTATCAACAAAAGATTCTGATATGAAAGATCTTGTTGCTCCCGAATCAATCAATACTTTAGCTTTAACATTATTGAGTAAAAGTGTACCTGCTATCACCTCCGAATTCTGTACAGCATCCTTCATCTTCAAATCAAATGTCCTTGTTGTTGCTTGTGGGGTTGGTTTCGGTGGTGGAGGTAATGCCAATACCTCAACTGGCACACTCGCACTAGTACTTGCCACATTCATCAGAGCTTTGACTGGTCCTGTTGCCTTACACTCCCTAGCCATGTGTCCAGTCTTCCCACACTTGTAGCACATAACTCCTGGCTTCGGCATCTTGCACTCATTCGCCAAATGTCCCTTCTGATTGCACCTATAACAGGTCATGCTCAGCTTATTGCATACTCCGGGGTGCCTTCTTCCACAGTGCTTGCATTCCGGTCTCTGGAACCTGTTTTCTCCAACTTGCCTTTGGCTTGCCTGGTTGTTCCCTTTTGATTCTTGCCTTTTGCCCAAATTTCCCTTCTTTTGAAAATTTCCGCCCTTCTGGAAACCAATCCTCTTTATATTCCGATCTTGCGAACTTCCGGCTTCAGACTTTTCTCCATAAAATGGAACCTTCCTCTTCTTGTTATCCCTCTCTTTCCTTGACTGCATCCCATTATTCTCAATCAGGGCAGCTTTCTGTACTACTCCCGCATAAGTTTCAAGCTCAAACATAGCCACCCTATCTCTGATCCAAGGCTCCAATCCTTGCTGGAATTTCTTTGCTTTTTCCTCCTCAGTGCTGGTATACTTTGTCACAAACCTTGACAACTCAGTGAACTTCTTCTCATACTCCAATACAGTCATGTTCCCTTGCTTCAACTCCAGAAATTTTAGCTCCATCTGATTCTGCATGTACTTAGGGTAATACTTGTCCAGAAATAACTTCTTAAATCTCTCCCAAGAAACCTGCTGAGTGACTTCCATAGCCTTTACTGATTCCCACCAATAGATAACTTCTCCTTTCAAGAAGTATGTAGCATACGGCGTCTTCTGATCGTCTCCTAACTGTACCAACTCAAAAGCCCTTTCCATCTCCTTGATCCATGTGTTAGCTATCACTGGATCAGTGGTATCATGAAATGCAGGTGGATTCACATTCTGAAAAGCCTTGAAAATGACAATTTGTCTAGGTGGTACTGGTGGTTCAGGTGGTTGGTGTGGCTCACGGTTATCTTGGTTTTCAATTCGTTGTTGAAGAGTTAGTTGTTGTTGAGCTATAACATTGGTTTGCTGTTGCAAGGTTTCCAGTAGTCGAAGAATATTTGGGTCTGTGGTGGAGGTGGTTGTTGGGTTCTTCTTTTTGGGAGGCATGATCCTGAAATAAGAGTTGTGTCAAAACAGATATGAATGATAAAATGATTCGAGGGTTTCGCATGGCATTCTCATTTACATATGGGGTCAAGTTTCCAAATTAAGCAGATATGATGATAAAAACATAAAATAACAGTTGAGAGCAAATGGAACAATAACACATAATTATTGAAATTTTAAAGGTTGCAGTGCATAGGATTGGGACATAGTCTGTTTCTAGGAATAACAGGCTTATTTAAAGGAAAAACGGAAACAACTGGGGATTCCACAGAGTCTGATAGTACAACAACATGAAAGGTAAATGGAAAGAACTAAGGCTCCACTCCATCCGAACGGGGTTTGGTAATCTTTTCCTCTCGAAGCGTCTTCACAATGCTCTGGAGCTCATCCGCCACCATCTGAATGACATACTGGCTGGTGCGGTCCCGGTGCGCTGACATCTCCTCAAGCTTAGTGTTGACGTACTGAACCAAGGTCTCAAGTCTCGCAGTCATCTGCTCCTTGGGCTTCCCTTCGTAGTTTCGGCTATCTGGATACACGTTCTTCAGTCGGTCTATCAGTCGGTCGTACTTGCCCTGAAGCATGTCGAACTCGCGCCTCAACTCAGCATACAAGGAGAAAGCAATAGTGTCGTCCGACCCAGAGGATGACGAGGAATGCGCCCTTTGCTGACAACCAATAAGAGGAGTATTAATAATAATTTACTTAACCTACTCTCTCGCATAATATCTATAACCTACACACAAATCCTATAACCTATTTGGGCTGTCCAGGGACTCTAAACCGTAGCTCTGATACCAAAACCTGTCACACCCCCAACTTAAACAGCAAAATAAATATAGCTATTACATCATTTTAATGAAGAATACACAACCAACTCCAAGATCTTACAGTTTAGGGTTTGGAACAGCCCAACACTACCAACTATTACATCTGATTATAAATACCGAGTCCTCACACAACTATTATTACTTATTCTACCTGAGCTCGAACATAAGCATCAGCATCACAGGTCTTACGGGCAGTCTGCTTGAATCTAACCATAGCTGCTAGCTGTAATATCAGGATAAAGCAAGGAGTGAGCCAAATGCTCAACAAGTGCTAACAGTACGACACAAAACATAAATTGAGATATACTTTTAAGAATGACAATGGGAAGACATAACTAATGATAACGAGAGATAAAACTATGTGAGATGGCATCATTTTGCTTGCATCAAAATAATTTTAAAATCATGTCTTAATCAAAATCATTTTATGACGCTACGGATTACAGCCGGTGATCAGCCGCGAAGTAATCCCGAACCTCGCTGGGTTCTAAAACATTAACGGGAATCCCTAGGCAACTTTTAAGCCTAATATAAGTGTGGAAAGGACTCGCGTCTCAGTCCAGATCCACTATTCAAGAAAACATTTATCCCCCTTTGGGACTGAAAACCCATATTTTATTTATTTCAAAAGCTGATGCCGAATTGTAACAAAATCTCTTTTAACAGTAAATATTTTTATTAAGGGATTATAGATTAACTCGAAACATGGGAAATATGGTACTAAATCTCAGGGCCATGATTCACAAAACTTTACTCTATTAGGGTAACCAAAAGGTTTTCATATGTCAGAACTTGGACAGGAAAATATGGTGAGACTAATGGATAATATGAAGGGGTAATGCCAAACTGGGCTTAAAGCAATGGTTTCTCGTCAAGGTACAGGTGTTGGATCATTAAGAAGATAAGCTTCACGAATACTATGGGTGTTAAGGTAATGATCTCTAGCTCAGGATGAATGTATATATCAGAATTGTCAAGCTTTAGGATAGGAAAGAGGGTATCAATCAATGAGGAATCATGTTGGTAAGTTTCTGACTATCAAAGTTCAAGGTAAGGTTCTATAGGGGTTCAAGTATCAGGATGAGATATCAATACTTATGAATCATCATCATGTTAATCAAGAGGATCAATCAAGTAATATAACAACTCTTTATTTTATCATGGCATTTAACTATCATGAAAAGACTTTTGAACTACTTGCAATATATACTTGAGGGTTCATGGCATCTCTATGTAATTCAAAGATAAGCGAGAGATACGCTTGATTTAAACATATCAAAATGACTCAGGATAATTGCATCCATAAATATGAACTGTTTATAGTAAATATGAAGGTCAAGTTGAATCACTTGCCTTGAGATAGGCTGGTCTGGTCTGACTGGTAGGAGCAACTGGAGCTTCACTCGACTTTTATGGCAAGTTTTCCCTCCTCTCGAGATCCTACATAAATAATAATAATCCTCATTATAATATATTCTTACCATCTTAACCTATTTACAACCCGAAATTAAACACGGATGGCACTTAGGCCTATATGCACTTAATTTATATCCACCTTTATATTTTAAATGTACACACGTAGCCACATAATCACATATCGTATATTAATACCAAATAACACCATAATGCAACACTAGGCTTGGATGATCTCGACTCACAACTTAAGTCACTTGGTCGCTAAACTAGACAAAGTCTTCAAATTTTGGCTTCCTAACTCGATGTGTCTTTCCTAAATTATCCAAAACCTATTGACCCTCACTTGTGCCTTTTGCTCTACTGACCTTATACTATCTTACAACTATGGTGGTCGACCTAATACTCACTTCTAAGTGTTCTAAAACTATGTGATAAGTGATAGTGCTCACTGGTGCAAATTTCAGAATGATAACTATAGTTTCTTGAGTGCATTAGGCACTCTTAAACTACAGGTTTTCCTTCAAAACTTTTACACAAGACTCTCCTGACCTAAGGGCATCTCACAAACTTGATGTGGCTCAAGGGCCTGGCTTGGGCCTTCTTGGGCCTAAGCTAAAAGTCCAAGGTTCCCCTGTTTTTCTGGGCAGAAAATGCCCTGACTTGAATTAACTTGTGACACATGGTTCTAACTCATATACTATAAACTATGGTTGGAAAAACTTCTCTGACACTCCCTCTAACTAAGGCCCAATTGGGCCTAATGAGGGCCTACCCATGACATGGTCAAATCTCCCTATTTCTAAGTTGCAACAAAACTGTCCCCTGCTGGACAGATTTGGTTATTCTACTTGTGCACCTAACTAAATGACATGCAAACCTCTAACCAACTCCTAAAACCTTTTATATACTCCCAATACTAACTTCTGGTAGCTTGGGCCTCAAAGTGCACACCAATGACATGGTCAAAACTCACTCTAAACCTCAGGGTACTAAACTGATTTTCTGCAGAAACTATAACTCTCATTTCTCCAAGGTTTTGACTTGACAAACTCAACTACCAACAACCCAATACTCAAACCAAGACTTAAACATGGTATTCTACTGAAATAACTCCCTTATTATCAAAATAACCTTGGTGAGATCATCCTTACCTTAAGTACAATTATGGCAAAACAAGAGAATCTACACTTCACAAATCACAAATCTTCATGCTTTTGAAACAACAAGGTATGCATTTTTTATAAAAGATAATAATGAATTATTACCATGCAACAAGAAGCATAAATCAATATTAACACATTATACCTACTGAAATTAAGGCTTACTAACAAAATCTTTCCAAATGATCAAAATCTTACAACATTCTAAGAGAAATCCTCATGCATGCATGCCTTCTGGTTTTTCAAACCAAAACAACACATTTTCTACATATATTCCATCTTAAAATTGACATGCAAGCCTAGAATAAGGTATACCTAGATGATCACTTAGCATGCAAGGAGTTTTATCAAAATTTCACCACAAAATTCAGGTCATTATCACATAAACATGCAAAAATTGATCAAAATAACAAGAATGATTTCAAGGATCATTCATTCGGCTCCCATATGGTCATGGCCGAATGAAATGGATGGGAATGGCCATTTAATCATCAAGAGTTTACCTCTCAAGACTTGGCATTTATCCATTCCTTGTAGTCCTCTCAAAAACAACCTTAAATCCATAAGAATCAAGATTGTATTTTGAGTTTCACTAAAACCTTTACATGTAACCTTTAAACTTAAACTTTTCACTCATCACTCTTTGAATTATGTATGATCAAGATATAGGAAGTAACATTTACTTGATTGCAAAGTGGGAGCTTGAATGAAGAATGAAGAAAAGGGAGGGGGTATGGCTTCGGCCAAAAAGCCGAGAGGAGAGGGGAGAGCCGAGAGGAGGGGGAGGAAAGGAGGAGTGTGGAAATGGTGGGGTGAATGTGGAGTAATAATCATGTTAGTTTGGTTTTTATTTGGCCAAAAGTGAGTGGATTTGAGATTTTACAAGAGTAACCTTCCAATATAGTTAGGTAGATTTGCATGTAAGGGTAAAGTGGTAATTTGGTTAGTAGAATGAAAGTGAGTGGGGTTGGAAATGTCTTCCTTGCCCCTTAATTGAATTGGAAGAGTATTTGCATGCAAGGGTAGCCATGTAATTTGCTAATTATAACAAATAAAATTTATAAAGATTTATTTTTATAAAATAAAATACAAGTTCAAAAATTATAAAATTTATACCATAAATTAACTTGGATTTTTAGAGACTTTATAAAATCATTTTCAAAATTTGTGAACAAAATACCTTTTAAAAGAAAAATTTTCCAAAGCTTAGAATATTCCTTATAAATCAAAAATAAAGAAATTAAATAAACTCTTGCTTTGAAAAATCATATACTACACAAAGCAAATTTATAATGCAGAAATTTTCACTCACACTAGCGTACAATCATTGAATATATTTTCATTTGACTTTAATATTATACCCAATCCACAAATAATATTACATAAAATGCCGGTCGTAACATCTACTTCAGGAGACGAGGAGCATCACAGTATCTCTCCCGGTACTCCCCCAATTTTCAATCATCACAGTTCTAGTAGACGAAAGGGAATTTCACACCAAACGCCCTTTTGATACTGACATGGCTCATGAAATCGACTATCTCGTCCTCTTCACGCACATTGTGAAGCTACTGTTCAAAACAAGAAACTAAAGTTAGAAACAGAACAAAGTGTTTGATGAATAATCCAAGACCAAGAATCAAGGTGTACTAAATGTGAAATTATTTTTGTACAAATGTGTGTCACATATGCAATTATAATGTATATGGTTAGTATCTTGTGTAAATATAATTGTATAAGACAAGTAGTTTTAGCTTTTGGCCTTTTAGAAGGGAAGGAACAAACTTTATATAATTTCCTTTTCTATACAAAGTAATGCATAGTGGGTATAGTATATATAGTGTTATAAATAATGTTAAGGTTTATGTTTTTGTGTAATGGTGTTTATCGGAGATATGTGAAAAAATCGGTAAATTTCTATATTAGAGAAATTTGAAAAATTGACTGATTTTTATAACAAATAGAGGTAACAACCACCACTTATTGAGGCAAGAAAATAGTATTATTATATTAATTCCATAATGTTCATAATTTATATATTTCAATTAAGTAAAACAGCAAGAAAATGTATCAACAAAATTAATGGACATTTTAGTAGAACAAACAAATATATAAATTTATGCCTAGTGCAACATTATAATTTATTCTCTTATTATATCAATATTAGATTAGTTTAGAATATTAGATAAGTTTAAAATAATAGTAATATTTCTTGGATTATTTTCGGTTGAGGTATTTTTGGTTTCAAATTATATTCGGTTCGGATAACTTTGTACTCGGATTTTATCGGTTTCTAGTCATTATCGGATTTGATATTTCGGATAATTTTCGGTTAAATTTTCGGTTCAGATAATTTACGAATCGGGTCAAATCGGTTTTCCGGATCATTATCGGATTTGACTATGATGTACTAAATTCGGTTCGGATCGGATCATTTCGGATTCGGTTAAATTTTGGATAATTTATCTCGGATGTACAATCAAATCTCGGTTCCACAAATTTCAGTTCGGTTTTTCGGATCTAGATCAATGGACACTTCCCAGTGCCATTTGAAGAGGCATACAATTAAGGGGGAGCATCAAGCTCCAGAAGGACACTTCCCAGTGCCAGAAAATGGACTAAAGTCATACTCCTGATCTGATTATTGGAAATCCTGATGATGGTGTAAAGAAAAGAAGTGCAACTCAAAATGAATGTTTATATCACAATCTACTTTCAAAAGAAGAGCCAAAAAAAGTAGAAGATGCACTCAAGGATGCAGATTGGGTCATGGCAATGCAAGAAGAATTGAATGAATTTGAAAGAAATGAAGTGTGGAAGCTGGTGCCTAGACCTAAGAACTAGTCAATTGTGGGCACAAAGTGGGTCTTTAGAAATAAGACTGATTCTGATGGAACAATCATCAGAAATAAGGCAAGGTTGGTAGCTAAATGATACTCTCAACAGGAAGACATTGACTATGATGAGACATTTGCTCCTATTGCTAGGTTGGAAGCAATCAGAATCTTCTTGGCATATGTTGCTCACAAGAAGTTCAAAGTCTTCTAAATGGATGTCAACAGTGCATTTCTCAATGGAGAATTTAAAGAATAAGTCTATGTTGAACAACCATCAAGATTTGTGGATCTCAAACATCCTGACTATGATTACAGACTTGATAAAGCACTCTATGGACTGAAGCAAACACCTAGAGCATGGTATGAAACCCTTGCTCAGTTTGTACTTTAAAGTGGATTCAAAAGAGGTACAATAGATAAAACCCTATTTTATCTAAATAAAGGTAAAGATTTGCTTTTAGTCCAAATTTATGCGGATGATATCATTTTTGGATCAACTAATTAAACACTGTGTGATAAGTTTTCAAAGTTGATGCAATCAAGATATCAAATGAGTATGATGGGAGAGATGAGCTACTTCCTAGGCTTGCAGATTAAACTGACTGATAGTGGCATCTATATCAATCAGTCCAAGTATACAAGAAATCTACTGAAGAGGTTTAAGATGCAAGAAAGTGCAACTGCAAGTACTCTTATGGCAACTACTACAAAACTTGATCCAAATGAAGGTACAGCAGTTGATGTAACAACCTACAGAGGTATGATTGGTTCTCTATTATACCTAACTGCTAGAAGGCCAGATATTATGTTTTCCACTCATTTGTGTGCAAGATTTCAGGCAAATCCAAGAGAGCCGCATCTTATTGCAGTAAAGAAAATTTCCAGATACCTCAAGGGTACTGTTTCACTTGGACTTTGGTATGCAAGGGAAGCTGACTTTGCATTATGTGGATATTCATATGCTGATTTTGCTGGATGCAAAATAGACAGGGAGAGTACATCAGGGAGTTGTCAGTTCCTAGGAGGCATATTAGTCTCATGGTTCAACAAGTAGCAGAAATTTATTTCTACTTTAACTGCTGAGGCTGAATATATTGCAGTTGGGAGTTGCTGTGCTCAGTTGTTATAGAACATGGTTGTGGTAAATCCAACACATACTAGCTTTTCCTTTGAGTATAAGGACCAAAGAAATGAAGTTGATGCTGATATTTTGTTTCAATCCTTGAGATTGCCTGCTCTTGATGGTACTCCTGATACTCATACCACTGAGCAGCTGTTTGATATGCTCAGGACTTTAAGCTATTAAGGAGTAATCACAACCATTAGAAAACTGGCCAGGACCAAACTAAAAAGAGAGTGGAACTCTTTCTTTGACTGCATCAGTAGATGTTTCTTGAATAAGACAACAAACTTTGATGCTCTTCCATCCACTTCCCTGAGAATTGGGTACTCTCTTCTTAACTCTGGTAATTTTGATTATGGTAATAATATATTACAGTTCATAATTTCTAGGAGAGCAGATGGTTCAAGAGTATTAGGGTATACTAGGTTTTTGCAACTGATTTTCAATTTTCTATGCCCTAATGCTATGTTTGATGATGATAAATTACTCCCTGTTTTTCAAATTTCTGAAAAAGCAATCACTGATCATATTAAAAGGGATGAAAAGAACAAATTTTCAGGACCACCCTTTCTTCCTAAAGAGGCCAGGTAATTTCTGTTAAGAAATAGACCTACTCCTACACAAGTGCCTGCAAATCCTGATGCTGGCACCTCTGTCACAGTTCCTGATGCTAAGACTCAAGAAATCACCCATCTTGTTTCTAACCCAAGCATTTCTTCTTCCAAACAGTAAACACAACAAGCCTCTAAATTAGCCTCCTCTGTTGTCTCTCAAAAGACATCAGTTGTAATAAAGAAAAGGTTGTTTAAGAAATCTGTCACATCTGGACAGAAAGCTAAACAAGTCTCACTGAGTGAGAGTGAGAAGAAAGAAAACTGCTTTTCAATTAGGAAAAGAAGACTGATCATTCAAGAAGATTCTGAATCAGATGAACATATGCGAATAGGGTCCCTGTCAAAAATCAAGCAGTCCATTGATCAAAATCCTGATGACTTGATTGACACTACTGGAATCAAGGAGCCAACTACTGATGCTAGTGCTCTGCTTGACAAGCTTCCAGTAATTGAAGCAACTGTTGAACACAAGAAAACTGCAAAGAGCCAGTTGAAAAGAAGAAGTGAAGAAGTAGTTGGATACATCATAAAGAAGAAGAAGATTCAGCCTCTTAACAAGGATGTTAGTAGACAAGAACCTAGGTCTTAAAGGGATTTAGCAACTGCAACACATCCAGTCACACAAGAACCATCTTCTCAAAGGGAAGATGCAGACACTGAGGCTGCACAGATCATTGTTAATTGTTAGGTCACACAACATTATAGAAGGGGGTTGAATACAGTGTTTATGAAAGTCTTCCCGCACTTAAGTTCTGATATGACCTTAAGTTCTGATATTGAATTCTGACTTCCAGTAAGTCCTGATTTCAATAAGTCCTGATATGTCCTATTTGTTAAGATTTGAAAATAAAACATGAATCATATTAGACATGACATCTCAAATATATCTAACAATCTCCCCCAACTTGTAAATTATGCAAAATATATAAGTTAATAAATTTGATGATGTTAAAAACATTTAAGTACAAATGCAAATAAGAGTTTAACTAGATAACTAACTACAACTTACATTCCTTGTAGCTTTTACCAATCTCACTGAGTCAATCTGAATCCATAATGATTCTTGACAAAGCTTGATATCAGCTTTTCTTCTTTAATCCTCAGAACTTGAGAGAGTGTAGTCTTGACTTGCTTAATCTCTTCATTATGACTTCCAATCTGGTAGATTGCAGTCCTTAAAGCAGAGATATGGTTTCTTTCTAAACCATCATTCAGTCTTATTACCCTAGGATGAGAAGAATGTTCATTGTAGCACAGACATTTCTCATTTAGTAACACTTCAAGCTTAGCAGAATCCTTCTTTATTGGAGTTTCACTTCCATCATCTTTAACAATACTAGGAATAAATTCTGTAACTCTTGAACCATAAATTCTTGCCTTATCTCTGATGGTCTTCAATATGAAATTTGACCATCTCCTGGTAATATCAGACTTTACCTCTAAAAGGTAATGAAAGAATTGAAGTTCTTTCAGTGATTTGTTTAGCACATCTGATTATGACATCTGATATGTCCTTCCATCTTCAAGAAATAGAATCAAATTTTCCTTTACATTGTGCTTATCATGAACATCCAATACCACTTGAACAAAGATAACCTTATCAAGGTGTTTCTGTGTAACATCTTCAAGAGGTCTGTCAGTCAATAGAAATGGATCTCTAGTAGTAACTTCAACTCCTGTCTTGATCTTTGCTTCATCAGAACCTAGTCCAGCCCTGTCTCTTGGTTCTCTAGCATTTAATCCAATAGTCATGAAAGTAGACAGCAATTGGATTTTCTTTGGATCTGATGGTTTGACATTTTTCCACAGAAGTTTCTTTTTATCAGCTACCTCCATCTTGTCTAAATTAACTTGAGCACTGTTAGAGGTTGATGTATTGATGATTTTATCAGAACTTGCTATTTCTGTTGTAGATTGAAGTTCTTCACTTTGAACAACTTGAGCCTTGTCAAAGGTTGTCTTGAATTCTTCAGTAATCTTCTTTCTTTGTAGAGTTTGAACATCTTCATCTTCAGCAAGAGTATCATCAGTAACTTGAACCATTTTGCACACCGGTTTTATCAAAATTTGAGGAATTTTCATCTCCAGTGGCTTGATTGGTTCATCAACTTTTCCCTTCCCTTTGTCTTTGGGATCAATCTCAGATTATGATCTTGTTTTGGGCTTTGATGCCTCAGTATGTGACTTCTCCTTGATCACAATGCCTTTTACCTTAGGCCTTGGAGGTTTCTTTGCAACAGAAGCTTTTGGCTTTAGATTTTTCTTTTCAGCTTTAAATCTAGCTTCTTCCTCCTTGAGATTTTCTAAGTCCATTCCTGGATTATGCTTCAGAAATAATCTTCTAGGAATTTCCACATCAAGTGTCTGAATCTTGGGATCTTTGTAGTATACTGTAGTCTGCTTCCCCTTTAGCTTCAAAGTTTGCATAAACTTTTGAGAGTCTTGACTTCTACCTTGTATTAGAACATCAGGCTTTGTCATCAGAACTTGATATCAGATTTTGAGTATCAGTACTTGCTATCATATTTTGAGTTTGAGCAGCTTCAGAACTTGTCTGCTTTTGAATAGAAGATTTTCTTGCATCAATAATTAGTTTCCTTAAAGAAACCTTGCTGCTGTGCTTTTTACCTTGAACTTGACCTCTACCCTTTCTTGGGTTTCCCTGGTCATCAGCTTCATCATCTTTCTTCTTCAGTATTTGATCATTAGAGCATTTGGACTTAACTATCTTCTCCCTCTTTTTGGCATCATCAGGTAGTAGGAGAGAGAGAAGAAGTTTAACTGAAGATTGGATCTCATCCAATTGAGCCTGTTGAGAAGCTTGATTAGCCAGGACCTCAGAGATTTGGGCCTGTTGCTTCTCTTGAATTTTCTCAATTACTTCTATTTTCTCAAGTATAGGTCTGATATACTTGTTCTTGTCAAGCTTGATCTACATATCTAGCTTATCAGCATTTTCCTTTAGTGTATCAACCTTAGCATGAGTAATGGAATGTAGACCATGAAGACTTCTTGTACTCAGAGCTGTAACCTTGAGTTGAGTCTTGAAATCAGAATTTGACAATAACTCATCAGCTTTTGAATTATGCTCTGTCAGAACTTTGGTGCTTGGAATAAAATCTGATTCATTCCACTTCTTGGTCCACTCAACTCCCTTGTGAGTTTCTTCCCAAGAAACAGGTGCAGCTTGTTCAACAAATTTCTTGACCAATGCTTCCTTTCCAAGTACAGGAGCTGGAGTATGTACTGAAACACTGTCTTCAGAACTTGAAGAAGACTCATTATCCTCTGATAACACAACATTATGTGAGGCTATAGGAGTTTCTGATTCAACTTCATCTAAATTCTGATCTGCAGGTTCTTGATCCATAATTGGTGTAGATGGTATCTCAGCATCAGCATTTAAGATTGGAGAAGAGTTGAAGATATCTGAGCTGCTGTAGGTGGAGCTTCCAGATAAAGAACATTTGGTATATTCAGATTGTGAATATCTATTTCAGAATTTGCAGCTTGTTCATCAGCATTATCTGTAGCTTTAATTGGAGAGACAGGATCTTGAGCTTGAGTAGGGGATGGAAGAACTTCAATTACCACAGGTTTTGATGAGATCAGAGATTCCTAATCCCCTTCCTCAGCTTCAGTAGTATCCTCAGATGGAGACTTAGCCAAGTGCCTTTTGGCCCTCATTTTCTTCAATCTCCTTGATAGAGAAGGAGTTGCTTTATCATCAGTACTTACTGTTCTTTTCCTCTTCAAAGTATCAGAACTTTGAGCTTCAGCATTTACCTGATGGGTTGACCCTTCAGCTTCTATATCTTTCTGAAAAACCACAGTTTCAGATTCAACTGTCACAGGTTCTGATACATAAACTTGTGCTTCCACCTCACTATCAGTTTCATCCCTGAGAATCATCTTCCTTCTCTTTTGTGGAGGTTGAGGAACAGATTTTGCGCTTTTTGGCCTAGAGGATGAAGGTCTGATTATTGTGCTAATGGTTGTTGTTGTTGTTGTTGTTGTTGGGATTGAGTTGATGGTTGGAAGTAAGTTCTGATGGTAGGTTGAGTTGGTTGAGGTAGAGAGGTGGTTGGTTGTGTAGTTGTTGTAGGTGTTGATGAAGGTTAAGTTGGTTGGACATCATAAAATTTAGTAGTGTAAGTGGTTGGGTTAGAGTTTACCAGAAATTGTTTGACAGATGTAGGAATTTGGAGGGGTCTCAAAACAGTTTTCTTATTATCAGCAGATAATAAGTCAGTAAATGCTCTATTAGCAAGTTTAAATGGTGAAATCAGCCCACTTGCTAATTGGGGTGTATCAGGGTTACAAAAGCTGTAAATAAGTTGACAAAATCTAGCAAAATATACAGTATTTCTATCTTCTGTCATCCTATCCCCTATGAATCCTAGTACAACAGTAGCAAAATCAAAATGAGATTGAGTAATCAGAGCATACCCAATTTGCTGACTGAGGATAGGAATTTCATCAAAGTTTGAACACTTGTTTTTAAAGGTTCTTGTAATGCAATCAAAGAAGAAACTCCACTCCCTCCTGATGTGGGGTCTCTTTAGTTGCCCAAGCTTTGCCAAAGTTTGGCCATTAGCTGCTAAAGAGCTGGCTCCTCAACTGTGGAAAAAATGCAGTTATCTGGCAGATTAAGTGCTTGTCGAACTGTGGCCTAAGTCACTACATGCTCATCATTCCCTGTAGTAAAGATAATACTTGGGGACCCATTGGAACCACCATCATCATACACTCCTGACCTCCAGAATTCCAGCACTTGAGTTCTTGAGAATGTGTCTGGTTAGGTCAGTGCATAGCCTATTTCACTTCGAGACAAAAAGTCTTGGATAAAGTGAAGTTCTGATGGAGCTTCATCCTTAGAGAGAATAGCTGAGTAGTTCTTAGGAACAAACTTAGCTCCATTGAAAACTATGTCTTTTGGTGCCAATTCTGTTAAAAATCAATTGAGGAAAAGAGTGTTTGCAAGGTGTTTGATAAAATGCCTGTATGAAAAAGAGCTTCAGAGAATATTAGTGGGTGAGAGAAAATAAGAAAGATAAGAGAATGAGAGAAGTAGGTAAAAGATTGTAAAATCTTTTAACTTTCTTATTTATACAACCCATGTGAAGTATGGCAGACAGTTTACACCTGGAAATATGTGAACAGTCAACAGTTAAAGCAGGAGTTAGTGGGCACGGGAAATAGGTAATAATTACCGTGCACATAGAGTTTTTAAGACAAACACGTTTACCACTAACCCAAATGATTATGACAGTTTTTATCTCACCTAATTATATTCTGATTAAATATGACTGTTTTAGTATTTACCATAAATAAGTCAAGTAAATAAATAATGCCACATAAGCATCAGAGTTTCCATCAGGATTTACATCAGAACTTGACTAACATCAGAATTGAACAGTCATTAGAACATGGCTTCTTAACTCAAAAAGTGAATGTTTGTATCTGTGAATCTTCATAAAAATACTGACTTGTTTCTTCAGAGTTTAATCATCAGAACTTCCATCAGAACTTGTCCTCAGAATTTATGCAAATGACACTTAACTGTTTGTCAAAAAACAACTTAATCACCACAATAATTTGCATCATTCATATGGAGTGAGAGTGTGTGCATTTAGCAGAATACCAGATAAAGATTAATGTCTGATAAACTTCAGTACATCTTAGAAATAATGCATTACTAAGAAAAATGCTTAAAATCTGTCATTAATTTTGAAGTCTACTATAGGATAAATTTGTGCATGAGTCCATCTCAACTGTTTTTGCTCATTTTATGCATCTTTTAGAATTCCTTTTCACAGTGGCTCCTCAATGTAAATGAGTCACAACTGCTTATCAGAATTTATGCTATTATCAGAGTATTTCTCCAGTAATCAGAGAATGTGAAAAGTCACCAAGAAAAATTTATTTGCTTTTATAATGCATATAACTTAATACCAGCAGTGCACTTGGGTCTTCCCTTCCACATATTTACTCTAGATCTCAAAGGAGTACCTGACTTCAATTTTTCTTTTCTTTTTTTTTCTTCAGATAAGTGAGGCTTATCAACATTTAGTTCATCCTTAAGATTTACTGACATCAGAATTTGACAGATAAGAAGCAAGAATCTAGTTTGTGACTTAGTAATAAGATACACAAAGTAAATTTGACTAAGCTTAAAATCAGAATTTGCTTGTGTTAAAGAATTTCCACATAAACAACTAATTCAAACATGGGATTTCAAGTATGTTAAAGACTACTAGGTCAGCATCCAACACAGTTATCCTCTTTGGATTGAATAATCACAGAACATTCAAATCACTATCAGAGTATATAGATCCACATCAAATAACAATCAGCATTTAATGTATTATAATTTAAGCACATATTACATGAAGATAAGACAATCTGTAAACACGGATCATAAAGTCTGATGCATGAGAACAAAAACTAAGCAGATTTAGAGAAAGAACCTGAAACCATTCCAAGTTCATTTACCAGTCTTGTAAAAGTAGCTTCACATAGTGGTTTTGTGAAGATATCTTCTAGTTGTTGATCTGTTGAAACAAAATACAATTCCACTGTACCTTCCATCACATGTTCCCTTATAAAATGGTACCTAATACTGATGTGCTTTGTCATTGAGTGTTGAACTGGATTACCTGTCATAGC
Organism: Apium graveolens; assembly: GCF_009905375.1. Classification (NCBI taxonomy): domain Eukaryota; kingdom Viridiplantae; phylum Streptophyta; class Magnoliopsida; order Apiales; family Apiaceae; genus Apium; species Apium graveolens. The sequence goes on along the minus strand of NC_133647.1, from coordinate 171,126,218 downwards.
AATAACACTTTGATTATCATAGTAAATAGGTATTTTAGAAAATTCTAACCCATAATCGAGTAACTGATTCTTCATCTAAAAAATCTGTGCACAAAAGCTTCCTGCAGCAATATATTCTGCTTCTGTAGTTGATGTGGAAATTGATTTCTGTTTCTTGCTAAACTAAGAAACTAATCTGCCTCCAAGAAATAGGCAGCTTCCACTAGTGCTTTTCCTGTCTATTTTGCATCATGCAAAATCTGCATCTGAGTAACCTATTAGCTTAAAGTCTGATTCTCTAGGATACCACAATCCTAGATCAGTTGTACCCTTGAGGTACTTGAAAATTCTTTACACAACTATTAGATGAGGTTCTCTTGGATCAGCCTGAAATCTTGCACAAAGACAGGTAGCATACATGATATCAAGTCTACTTGCAGTTAAATAGAGTAAAGAGCCAGTCATACCTCTGTAGTTAGTAATATCTACTGATCCACCAGTATCTTTATCTAACTTGGTTACAGTGGCCATGGGAGTGGATGCAGTTGAACAGTCTTGCATTCCAATTTTTTTTACTAAATTTCTGGTGTACTTGGATTGATTGATAAAAGTACCTTCTTCATTTTGCTTGACTTGAAGTCCCAGAAAATAGCTAAGTTCTCCCATCATACTCATTTGATATCTTGACTGCATTATCTTTGCAAATCTTTCACAGAGCTTGGCATTTGTAGAACCAAATATGATATCATCAACATATATCTGTACCAAAAGTAAGTTTTTTCCATGGTTGAGGTAGAACAGAGTTTTATCAATTGTACCTCTGTTAAATCCACTTTCCAGAAGAAATTGAGCTAAAGTCTCATACCATGCTCTATGAGCTTGCTTAAGGCCATAAAGTGCTCTGTCAAGCCTGTAAACATGATTTGGAAATTTTGAATCTACAAAGCCCGGAGGTTGTTCGACATAAACCTCTTCTTCAAATTCTCCATTGAGAAAAGCACTTTTCACATCCATTTGAAAGACTTTAAACCTTTTGTGAGTAGCATAAGCCAAAAAGATTCTTATGGCTTCCAATCTAGCAACTGGTGCAAATGTTTCATCATAATCAATACCCTCATGTTGAGAGTAGCCTTTAGCAACTAGCCTTGCTTTGTTCCTTGTAATTATTCCATCACTGTCAATTTTGTTTCGGAACACCCATTTTGTGCTAACAATAGATCTATTCTTTGGTCTTGGTACTAGGGTCCAGACTTTATTTCTTTCAAATTTATTCAACTCTTCTTGCATTGCTTGCACCCAATCAGCATCTTGAAGAGCTTCTTCCATTTTCTTTGGTTCAGTCTGACATAGAAAAAAATGATAGAGACATTCATTTGATGTTGCAGTTCTAGTTCTGATACCTGCTTCAGGATCTCCAATTATTAAGTTAGGTGTATGTGATTTGGTCCAC